>NC_041384.1:506009728-506019582 GCF_002162155.2 Triticum dicoccoides | reverse complement strand
GAGGCAGCATCGATCGGCTTCAGTTAGCAGCAGTAGCAAAGGAATCGCTCCATCGGGTTCAGTTAACAGCCATCGATCGATCGCTCAGGTTCAGTATCGCATAGCCTGCAGTGCAATTGCTCGGGTTCAGTTAGAGCCCAATGCCTTTCTCGGGTTCAGTTAGAGCCTAACGCCTCGCACCCACGCGCGTGCGTGTACGAGAGAAACGCACATCGCTCAGCCCCGACCACCCACCGTAACCGGGAACACCCCGATATTTTCCTCGCCCTCGCTTCTACCATGGTTTTTCCCGTCATGGACGGCCCAAAGAATGTCATGCAGTTGTGTCTCCGGCCCGCCCAGGACGAAAAGCCCATTTTCTTTCATGATTTTTTGTCATAGAAGTAGGACCCCACCACATCTATGATGATACCGGTTTTGTCACAATTATCGTCATAGAAGTGTCATAAGTATGACAGAAAAAATTTCGTTCGGCCCAAAATGTCACGGATGTGTCTTTTTTTGTAGTGATCTCACTCTTGCTAGTGACCATGAAGGGACTGACAACCCCTTTTCCGTGTTGTGTGCAGGTACCTCCTACTAGATTGATATGTTGGTTCTTAACTAAGGGAAATACTTATCTCTACTTTGCTGCATCACCCTTTCCTCTTCAAGGGAAAAATCAACACAAGCTCAAGAAGTAGCTGGAAGAATTTCTGGCACAGTTGCCGGGAGGTTCTACATCAAGCCCACCAAATACCTATCATAAACTCTCATCTCTTGTACTTACATTATTTGCCATTTGCCACTCATTTTCCTCTCCCCCACTTCTAAAATGTCTTCAGAAATACACAAAAATATTTGCCTTCTTTTCGTATGCCTTTTTGCTCGTTTGCTATCTTTGCTTGTGTTGTCATGTGCCTTCTGTTTGCTTGCTAAAAATCTATTGATATGGATCCACTTAAAGCTTTCTACTTGGATCACCTTTGATCCATATGTGCTTCTGCTGAAACCCCAACTAGTTTAGTTGAGGGAAAATCATTAGATGAGCATGCTCATTTTGTGCGTCATCGTTTGTCTCAAAAGGGGGACTCTTATGGAATCAAATAAATAGTTTGCTATGATATGCTTTGAATCTATGTGAAATTTATAATTTTACTTGTTGCTCGGAGAACCCTAAAAACACCTTCCCTACCTATGTGAGTTTAATTATAATGAAATCATATCTTCTTATGCCAAAGGTGTTTATAGTTACTATAATATCGAACAGATTGAAGAATGTGTTGCTTTTAAGGGTGCTTATGACACTGGTGCAGAGACGTGCTATACAAATGGTTTTTACCCCCTTTCCGCGACAGATTTTTAAACCATCGCCTAGTGAGTGTGTGCGATAGGGGGGTCCTTCCCACATGACACAGAAACCGTCGGGGATAGGTCATCCAGCCACACAGGCAGGGGCAAAATAAGCTCGTGTGTGATCGGGCGAGGCATTGAAGCCCAATCGTTTTTGTTTGTACGTACATCCCACACAGTGAATCCCAGAAAAACATATCCGTTTGTATGTATATCACACACAGTTTTTGTGTGGAAACGTTTGTGCAAGGTGGCCTAACGTAAACAATTCTCTTCCGGAAGCCGTGTGTGATTACTACTTGATCCAACACGCCTACTTTCTAGAAACCGTGTGTGTTGTTTGAGTTCATCACCCACGGTGTTGTCTGAGTAACGTCTGCAATAGAAAAGCCGAATAAGCAGGGTAATTAGCCTATTATTGATAATCCATGTAGTAATCAAATTGACATTTCTTATAAAACACACCAGACATTTCATATCGGTATAATGGCAACCAGGATTTCATAATTGAATTACATTAGATAGCTTCAGCACTCGGTTACACCAAAGAGGGATATAGCTAGCTACGCCATTACACAACGGCACTAAGTTTCACATGAAACATCGAAAACCTTTAGATAAGTAGCATCATACACGGTTAATAGACAGATGAATCTCATCTGGGAAACTTCAGAAGCGGAAGGCGAATATCGAGCCTTCAGTGATGTTGAATGGCCTTGCAACTTTTTTTGATAGGAAGACTGTAAGGGAACCCCCTACAGTATAATTGGTGCAATGAACCCAAATTGCAAGTACCATGCCTTGAACCTGGGTGGGTGGGAAGGCATCAGCCCCTTCCTACCGCTAGGCTATGCCTTAGTCTGCATGTCCTTGCAACTTTAGGACAGTGGCTATGGATAATTTCCCACCCTACCTTCGTCCTCTTCAGGAAGACTTCAATATTGTACCGTGTGTGTTGAATGAATACCTTCCTCGCCTCTTGACCATGCAGGCGGTTTGAGAGGTAATCATCGGTGAACTGCTTTGAAAAGTACTAAAAACAAAGATACGCATAAATCATTGTTATAAATCTTGAAATGGCGCAAGGGGTAAAAACAAGGTAAAAGAGTTAGTACCATCCTATAGTTGACTGATGTCTTCTTTATTGTGCAAACAAAGATCTTGTTGTTATTCGTCGCAACTTTCTTCATCCTAACAATCTTTTTGAGTTTCTTGACTTGACTGATATTCATGGAAATCTCATGTCCCCATATGCAAAATGGGTCGAACAGTGGGTCTAAGCCTCTGACAGCAGGACCTACATGTGCAAGACCAAATTGTAAGAAACCTAAATATTAGAATGATTCCTGCAAGTGAACAATAATGTGCTATTAGTGAAAGGACCATGCATGAGCAGACCTCAATGGTAAACCGCATTGTCTCCCATTGTTTCCCTGCAACACATGTAAGGAAGATTTTGATTAGGTTAACTGAGAGTTGCCATACTATTAGTAGAATGTGTATTGAGTACAACCAAAACAAATGAAAATCAAATTGCTGAATTGAACCAAACAGCTAAATGGACAGCAAACCAAATAAACCAAAACACTTAACTCAGCACAACATGCAGAATAGAACATGTACTAGAAGATAAGACAGTTAACGAAACAAAGAATGCTTGAGAACAGTACTACGAAATGTAGCAATTGTTGGACCAGACTGTTAACTGAACATTACATTTCAGAATATCAGATTGAATATTAACATTACAGAGGACAAATCACTAGAAGGCACTAGCGGTGGCCTCAAGAAAACAACACGTACAAACTATATTTTAAAGTAGACAACCGCGTGGCGGTATCGACGATGGCCTCGAAGATGAGGTGCTCCTCCAAGATCTGGCAGTCAGCACGCATGGCAGCCATAGCGACCTTGTTCGTGCGTGCGGCCGTAATTTGCTTCTCCGCTACCAGATGCTACTAAGCTCCATGTTATAATGCATGGAAAATGGCTGTGGGCGGCGCTTAATTGGAGGACGGGGCCAGGTGATTTCGGCGAAAGGTGTCGCGCCGTCAGTCGGGGCATGTCGGACGGGGAAGGAGGAGGATAGTGTGGGTGGGGTGTAGATTACCTGACCATATCGATGAGGCCGCGCAACAAGAAGAAGGGTCGCCGACGAGGAGGCCGCGCTGCAAGAAGAAGGGTCGCCGGCAAGGAGGCGGTGCTGCAAGAAGAAGGGTCGTCGGCAAGCAGGTTGAGCTGCCAGTAAGTAGCAGTGAAGGTTTGAACTTGGAAAAAAAGGAGGAATAGTGGAAATGTGGCTTTTGGTGGGAGGGAGGGGCCGGGGGATAGATATTTCCATGGTGGCAGAAAAATTTTGCTCAGTGCCGCGAGAAACTGGTGCGCAAGTGTGGTTCAAGCACGCGTGGTGGATTGTAGACGACGAAGCTTCCTATGTAAGCCAGACAAGACGATGTGCCAAGATATTTTATATCACATCCCACACGATTCTTGCGAGTAAACTGTTTGTGGTACACCTAATTTTTTTCATTATGTTTTGAAAGAAAAAATGGTGTTACAGAGGGAAAGGATGGTGTTTGAATTTCTAGAACATTTATCTACAGTGAACATGCAACTACATGAGTGTCGTGTGCTACTTATTGAGCTTGCATTGGTTTTTCCCTTGAAGAGGAAAGGGTGATGCAGCAAAGTAGAGATAAGTATTTCCCTCATTTTGAGAACCAAGGTATCAATCCAGTAGAAGACAACGCACAAATCACCTAATACCTGCACAAACAATCAAAAACCTTGCACCCAACGCGATAAAGGGGTTGTCAATCCCTTCACGGTTACTTGCAAAAGTGAGATCTGATAGATATAGATGAAACTTAAACAAATGATAAAGTAAATATTTTTGGTATTTTTGGTTTATAGATCGGAAAGTAGAAGATTGCAAAATAATAGATCGGAAACTAATATTGTAGATCGGAAACTTGTATGATGGAAAATAGACCCGGGGGCCATAGATTTCACTAGAGGCTTCTCTCAAGATAGCAAATAATATGGTGGGTGAACAAATTACTGTCGAGCAATTGATAGAAAAGTGCAAAGTTATGATGATATCTAAGGCAATGATTATGAAATATAGGCATCACTTCCGTGTCAAGTAGACCGAAACGATTCTGCATCTACTACTATTACTCCACACATCGACCGACTCCTGCTTGCATCTAGAGTATTAAGTTCATGAAGAACAGAGTAACGCATTAAGTAAGATGACATGATGTAGAGGAATTAACTCAAGAAATATGATGAAAACCCCATCTTTTTATCCTTGATGGCAACAATACAATATGTGCCTTGCTGCCCCTACTGTCACTAGGAAAGGACGCCGCAAGATTGAATCCAAAGCTAAGCACTTCTCCCATTGCAAGAAAAAACCAATCTAGTTGGCCAAACCAAACCGATAGTTCGAGGAGAATTACAAAGATATCAAATCATGCATAAAAGAATTCAGAGAAGATTCAAATAATATTCATAGATAAGCTAATCATAAATCCACAATTCATCGGATCTCGACAAACACACTGCAAAAGAATATTAAATCGGATAGATCTCCAAGAACATCGAGGAGAACATGGTATTGAGAATCAAAGAGAGATAAGAAGCCATCTAGCTAATAGCTATGGACCCATAGGTATGTGGTAAACTACTCACGCTTCATCAGAAGGGCAATAGGGTTGATGTAGAAGCCCTCCGTGATCGAATCCCCCTCCGATAGGACGCCGGAAAAGGCCACTAGATGGGACCTCACGGGTACAAAAGGTTGCGGCAGTGGAAAAGTATTTTCGTGGATGCCTCTGGTGGTTTGGGAATATATGTGAATATATAGGCGAAGGAATTAGGTCAGGGGAGTCACAAGGAGCCCACAAGGGTGGGGGCATGCCCTCCCTCTTGTGGCCGCCTCGTGGCTCTCCTGACTTGATCTCTAAGTCTCTGGGGTGTCTTCTCGTCCAAGAAAAATCATCACGAAGGTTTCATTCCGTTTGGACTCCGTTTGGTATTCCTTTTCTGCGAAGCTCAAAAACAAGGAAAAACAGAAACTCACACTGGGCTCTAGGTTAATAGGTTAGTCCCAAAAATAATATAAAATAGCATATTAATGCATATAAAACATCCAAAACAGATAATATAAAAGCATGGAACAATAAAAAAAATTATAGATACGTTGGAGACGTATCAAGCATCCCCAAGCTTAATTCCTACTCGTCCTCGAGTAGGTAAATGATAAAAATAGTATTTTTGATGTGGAATGCTACCTAACATATTTATCCATGTAATTTTTCTTTATTGTGGAATGAATGTTCATATCCATTAGATTCAAAACAAAATTTTAATATTGACATAAAAACAATAATACTTCAAGCATACTAACAAGGCAATTATGTCTTCTCAAAATAGCATGGCCAAAGAAAGCTTATCCCTACAAAATCATATAGTATGACTATGCTCCATCTTCATCACACAAAATATTCAAATCATGCACAACCCCGATGACAAGCCAAGCAATTGTTTCATACTTTTGGTGTTCTCAAACTTTTTCAACTTTCACGCAATACATGAGCGTGAGCCATGGACATAGTGTCGTGGTAACGATTCCGACAATAAGAGAGGGGTAGGGTAAAGGAGCATGATCTATCGAGATGCATATGGGTGACACGGTGGTTTTAGTGAGTTCGGGCCTCTCACGGTGGAGATAACAACCCTACGTCTCGTGCTCCGGAGAGGCTTTGTTTTATCTTAGTATGTAACCGGAGATTACAATGAGAGGAGACGAATCCCCGTAGTCGTGAGACTAATGGTGAAAAAGAGAAAGAGATGGAAGAAAAAAGCCCCCCTAGTCTAGTGGTGGGGGTGGCTTATATAGAGTGCGCCACCCCCTCACCTCCTATGTTACAAAGTGGGGCATGAATGCCATAAAGCCAGCCCACTATCAAGCCTTCACTATGAGAATGATGTCGTCTGCTTTGCTGTCCGCTGGTCTTCGTATATCCGAGTGAGTCATATGGTTGAGTGGTGAACTGTCATCCGAGTGGATGGTATGCTGCTTGGTCGAGTGGATGGTATGCTGCTTGTCTGAGTAGATAGTATGTCTCTATGAATTTTACCTGGAATCACATGTTGTGTGGACCCCATGCTTCATGATATTTCGACCCTTCGTGGGCCTACCTGTTATGTGTATCCCCAACATTAGCCCCCGAATCGATTGCGATTTTGAAGAACGAGTTTGTGAAAGACACAATTTGTCCCGAGTGATTACGGAAATACTCGGTACCTGTCATCGTGATTTCGGACAACTAAGGTTTGAAAAAAATCTCAATGGATTCTGGTACTGTGCTTCCCGACTGATCTGGGTAAGTGCCCGCGAGGAGCAACTTGGTGACATTCGATCATCTCTCGGAAGAGGTTAACTTGTGATCAGAGTATGGATGTGTCATTTAATCTATGCAACAAGATTGACACATGGGCTGCTCTCTCAGAGAGATGCCATTCTTATCCTGGAGGAACGTCAATACGAGTCGGTTTTAGATCCATACTTGTGAGTTTCACGCTTTGAGTCCTTGAAGAAGGCTCAGAACAGGTCCATGGAGGAGCGTTAAACTCACCTTGTAGGATTTTTTTTGGTAGTCAACAGGATTCTTTAAAACTTATTTGTTTGTTGTTCGTCACTCGGACTGGTTAGGCCATACTGAGTGGAGATTACTCTAGTGGGGGAACACTGAGTGCACCCACTGGGTGTAGTCCCCGAGACCGCCGTCGACTGCGGGTAGTCGACGGGGGTCTGAGAGAGAAAATCTTTTTAGCTGGTACTGATTGTACTTGTTCTTCTCCGACTCAGAGGTCGAGTGATCTGGAGCTGGGTTTGCATTGAGCAAAATGTTTCTTTCTGAGTTCTCTTCCAGTGGGGGCACGCTGAGTGCACCCACTGGGTGTAGTCCCCAAGCCTCTGTCAGACTAGATCAGTCGGGCAGAGGGTTTAAGTCAGATTGAGTGAATCAGATGCATCTTCAGATGCTTGACATGGTAAATAAGCTTAGCCTGGAGCTGAGTCAGTTGGATTGATCTTCGTGCACTCGACATGGAATAAATTTAGCCTGGAACTCGGTCAAGCAGGTGAATCTTCATGCTCTCGGCACGGTGAATGAACTCGGCTTTGAAACTGCCGACTGTAGAAAAAAGCTGGACACTCCTGGGTGTGATCGTTCCAGTATTACTTCTTATATTGACCATTAGATTTTGCGTGAAAGGGGTATTTGTCCGAGTGGACGTGCTTCCTGACTGATCGGGGTATGTTGACTGCAAGGAAAAATTTGGTGGCACTTGTATGTATGGTCAGAAAGATATTCCTGATGCAATTAATGGGTCGATCGAATGGGCGTAACCCCTGAGGACAGCATGGCCAACGGCTGTGCGTAGCCCCCGAGTGATGTTTGAAAGAGGTAAGCTTGCTACAGAGTGTGATATGAGGTTTGATCATATGAGTAACTTAGTCGTTCCCGTGCTGGGGGTGTAGAGGTAAAGACATGTCCAACTGATGGTGACGCGCGAGGTGGCCGAGGGGCGATGATGTGTACAACCGAGTGATGACGCATGGGGCGGTCGAGGGGCGATGATGTATACAATCAAATGATGACGTGCGGGGCAGTCGAGTCATGTTGTGGGAGGTGGTCAAATGATGAAGACGTGCACAACTGAGTGGCAACGTGTCGGGCGGCTGAGTGGTGAAGATGTGCACAACCGAGTGGCAACACGCGGGGCAGCCGAGTGAGGACGCGCGAGGTGGCCGAGTGAATAACTACGTGTCCAGCCAAGTGGTGACGCGCGAAGCGGCCGTGTGGTGAAGGCATGCACAATCGAGAGGCGGCGCGCGGAGCGGCCAAGTGGTGAAGATGTGCACAACCGAGTGGCGACGTGCGGGATGGCCGAGTGAGGATGCGCGAGCTGGCCGAGTGAAGGACTACGTGTCCAGCCAAGTGGTGATGTGCGGGGTGGCCGAATGACGACGCGTGGCGTGGCCTAGTGACGATGCGCGGGGCAGCCGAGTGAAAGATTGCGTGTCCAGCCAAGTTGCTGAAATTGTTTCGAAGGAGTTAGCCAGATGCTTTCGAAGCTAATGTAGTGACGAGTTCGGTGTAGTGTGGTTGCGACGCAACAAGACCGGCGTGACAACTGAGTCTAGGTAGAAATGAAGATGGTGCGCAGAGCGCCTGGGTGATTATAAAACTTGTCAAAGTGGCGGATCGGATGCACTTGTTGAAGTGAAGGATCTGACTGCCGATGAAGTACTCGACCACTCAGGAGAGGGTCATTCCAAATTAGATGCAGCTCCCGAGTGCGGCGTAGCCCCCGAGCGTACTACAGGCCTCAACAACGGACACGTTGGAATATGAGAAATATAGTTTTGAATGGATGATTTGCAATCCATCGAGTCGAACTCGGGTAAAGATGAGGAGAAGCTTCCGAGTGATGCTCGAAAGAGGCAAACTCGCAAAAGAGTGAAGTGTGAAGTTTAATTATAAAAGGGACTTTTTTGTCTCATGTCTGACGAGGTCTATATCACTGATATGATGAAGAGGATTCCACAGAGGGTTTGGCCGGATGCGTTTGAAGTCAACAGAGTGACAAGGTTGGCGTTGTGGTGCGCTAGGACCGATACGGTGACCGAGTCTGAGTAGCGATGAAGTTCGCGCATAGGGCCATCAAGTGATCGCGTAACTTGTGTAAAAAATGGCACAAGCCAACGAAATAATTTCTCGAGGAAATTTGATGTGTGCTAAAATGATTTGTGTGAATAACACCCATAGACACCCGCTGGGAGTGCAAGGGGCTTGCTGGTTAACCAGCAAGAGTCTGAAAGAGCGAAGGATCCATTCGAACTTGTTGAAGCGACGGATCCGACTGAGCTCGTTGGAATACTAGCTCAAATAAAACGGAAGTGTAGTGTTTCTTGCTGCACCGGAGGACCGATGCAAACTCGAAATGAAGAATGACACATGGTGTTCGTGAATGATGCATGCAAAAAAATGGAAGTTGGACTCGGGAGTCACATAACCAGTACTAAGCAAGTATGTGAAAATAAGCGGCCGAGCGTAGAGGTACACTCGGTGGCGTGGCCTCCGAGTGAACGTGATGTGTGAATTATGGGATACTCCGAAAGATAGAAATAACAGAATGTAGTGCATGTAGAATGACTTAGCTTTATGAAGGCGTGCGGGTGGCCGAGTGGTGAAGATGTGTTCAACCGATGGCAATGCGAGGGGCGACCGATTGATGTAGATGTGTCCAACCGAGTGCCGACGGACGGGGCGGCCGAGTGGTGATGAGATGACCAACCCATGGCGACGCGCGGGGCAGCCGAATGGTTATGAGGTGACCAACCGAGTGGCGAAGCGCAGAGCGGCCGAGTGGTGATAAGGTGACCAACCGATGGCGACGCCCGGAGCGGCCGAGTGGTGATGATGTGACCAACCGATGGCGACGCG
>NC_041384.1:505945354-506008719 GCF_002162155.2 Triticum dicoccoides | reverse complement strand
GAATGGTTATGAGGTGACCAACCGAGTGGCGACGCGCGGGGCGGCCGAGTGGTGATGAGGTGACCAACCGATAGCGACGCACGAAGCGGCTGAATGGTGATGAGGTGACCAATCGATGGCGACACGCGAAGCGGCCGAATGGTGATGAGGTGACCAATCGATGACGACGCACAGAGCAGCCGAGTGGTGATGAGGTGACCAACCGATGACGACTCGCGGGACGGCCGAACGTCTGGACATTTTAATTGTCTAATAAAACCTTGTCAGGCAAACCGATGAAGACGTTTCCTCCGAATGACCGCAAGGGGTGGCCGAATGGTGAGGACGTGTCCAACAGATGTCGGCGCGCAGGGCGACCGAGCGGTGACGAAGACATGTCAAGTGTCGAGTGCTTGTCCGACTGTCGCAGTAGTTTGTTACCCGTCTGAGTAAACAGTATGTCTCGGTGAACCTGGACGTGACAGAATGTCGGCGCCGGGAGAGGAAGCTCACGCGCGCACGTGGACGTGACTGGCTCGAGGAAGGAGTCGCTTCGGGTCTGTGTTGCGTTGGGCAGTTGATGTCGGAGGATGGCTTGGCCGCTCGCAGGGGCAGCCAGCCCCCGCATGAATCTGTACGTTAGCCGGCCGAGTAAAAAGGTGAATCGACCAACTGGATCCACGGACTTGACAGCCAGGGGAGCGCCATCCAAGTGAACGCCTCATCCGAGTGCATCCATGTGCCCGAGTGAACCACATCTGGGCTGCGATCCGGTCGCCACGCCATCGGTTGAGTGAAATAAAAGATGAGCCGGTCGTGTGATTATATGTTAGTCGTCTGTACATAGCTCAAACGGAATGTCTATCCGAGTGAACCACTGTCCGAAGACGATGACGGACGTGTGACCTGCAAGTTAGTAGGAAACATAGCTACAAATATATTTTGATGGACAAAGGGTCCCTGCACGGATGCATCTTGCAAGGATTAAAGGCCGTGGATGGTTATGCATGCATGCATGCACAATTATACCTTTAGAAGTTTTGACCATGATAATTAAGAAACCGACGCTGAAAATCCTCACCTGATGAGGCGCTTAAAAAAGCAATTATATCTTTAGAAGGAGGCCCACGTAGTCACTAAGGCTGGTCATAGTGGAAGTAACTTAGCAAGTAATATAGTGCATTTCAAGACAGATTTGTTTATGTGGCATAGAGTTAATAAGGAGAGAGGTGTTTGGAGTAACATAATATGTTACTGTAACATAACGTAACCCAAAGCAAAATGAGTCTATGATGTAATAAATGCTATCATCTATGATACTACTTGTATATTACTTTGCACTATGAAAGTAGTAACAAAGATTAGTGTCATATGCATGACACTAGTATAAGTTACTCCCCACTGTAACTAGCCTAATGAGGAAAATGCCGACGTCCAAAATCTGTACATGCATACAAAAGGAGTTAATTAGTCGGTAATTAAGGAAGAGTTAAAACGGCCCATGCATGTAGTGGACGTTCCTCCTTTCTCACGGCCATTCATGTCCTGCATGCATGAGATAAATTGGAAGGAATTAAAGATTAGAAGGAAAGTGGAAGGCGAGGGGCAAGGCTCTCTGGTCGGTCACGGCGGCGACGGCAGCTTTGCTACGGATCCGGCGCGAGGTGAGGCAGTCTGCAGCAAATCCGAGTGTGGGACGGCGTTCTCCTGCCAGGCTGCACGCGGGCGGAGCTTGAGGCGGAGGCATGTCGATCCAGTGGCTCCCATCTTGCCGTGATCGTGGACAGCCCCGGCGTCGGTGCTATGTCAGGTCCGCGCATCGAGGGTGGGGATCGCGCTGCGTGGCTGACAAGGGACGCCGTAGGAAACGAGAAAGTCGCCCACCACACCACCGAGTGACGAGGTGGTCCTCTTCCACGCATGGTGTCTTCTCTTCTTCCTTTTTCACTACTTCCTGAGATTTACGAACATACAGGAGAAGAAGCGACCCATGGTAAGATCGTTGATGGATTGCAAAAGAAAGATATAGGATTAAATAGGCAATCCCCTGATCCTTTTGCGCGAAGAGCGTCATGTGTTCGCCGTGAATGGCATGGTATCCCAAACTCCACGGAACTCACATGAGCGCGTGTACATATAGAAGAAAAACAACTATTGTTAGATTAAAAATCTTCTGTATAGAAAAAGACAGGATGGAAACTTCCTGATCCCTTTGAACAAAGAGTATCATGCCTCTCCTGTGAATGGAGTGATGTCCTGAACATCAGATTCTCCATTGACTATTATTGATCGGCGGACGGAGATCGAAGAAAGAAAACCATTTGCATCATGGCTCGATAGACGCCATGCCCCACGGTGGGCACCAACTGTCGTGGTAACGATTCCGACAATAAGAGAGGGGTAGGGTAAAGGAGCATGATCTATCGAGATGCATATGGGTGACACGGTGGTTTTAGCAAGTTCGGGCCTCTCACAATGGAGATAACAAACCTATGTCTCGTGCTCCGGAGAGGCTTTGTTTTATCTTAGTATGTATCTGGAGATTACAATGAGAGGAGACGAATCCCCGTAGTCCCGAGACTAATGGTGAAAAATAGAAAGAGATGGAAGAAAAAAAACCTAGTCTAGTGGTGGGGGTGGCTTATATAGAGTGCGCCACCCCTTCACCTCCTATGTTACAAAGTGGGGCATGAATGCCATGAAGCCAGCCCACTATCAAGCCTTCACTATGAGAATGATGCCGACTGCTTTGCTGCCTGCTGGTTTTCGTATATCCGAGTGAGTCGTACATACGAGTGGTAAACTGTCATCCGAGTGGATGGTATGCTGCTTGGTCCAGTGGATGGTATGCTGCTTGTCCGAGTGGATAGTATGTCTCTATGAATTTTACCTGGACTCACATGTTGTGTGGACCCCATGCTTCATGATATTTCGACCCTTCGTGGGCCTACCTGTTATGTGTATCCCCAACACATAGCATTATAGGTGGAATAGAATATGGTGGTTGTGGAGAAGACAAAAAAGAGGGAGATAGTCTGACATCAACTAGGCGTATCAACGGGCTATGGAGATGCCCATCAATAATATATCAATGTGAGTGAGAAGGGATTGCCATGCAACGGATGCACTAGAGCTATAAGTTTATGAAAGCTCAAAACAAAAACTAAGTGGGTGTGCATCCAACTTGCTTGCTCATGAAGACCTAGGGAAAATTGAGGAAGGCCATCGTTGGAATATACAAGCCAAGTTCTATAATGAAAATTTTCCACTAGCATATGAAAGTGACAACATAGGAGACTCTCTATCATGAAGGTCATGGTGCTACTTTGAAGCACAAGTGTGGAAAAAAGGATAGTAACATTGCTCCTTCACTCTCATATTCGAGGCACCCCAAGTTAATATTCAAGGACAACCAAGCATCTAAGCTTGGGGATGCCTCGGATGGCATCCCCTCTTTTGTCTTCAATCCATCGGTAAATTTACTTGAGGCTATATTTTTATTCACCACATGATATCTGTTTTGCTTGGAGCGTCTTCTATTATATGAGTCTTTGCTTTTTAGTTTGCCACAATCTTCCTTGATGTACACACCTTTTGAGAGTGAAACACATTAATCGTGAATTTATTAGAATACTTTATGTGTTTCACTTATATTTTTGATCTAGGTAGTTCCTCTAGTGCTTCACTTATATCTTTTTAGAGCACGGCGGTGGTTTTATTTTATAGAAATTGATGAACTCTCATGCTTCACTTATATTATTTTTAGAGTCTTAAAATAGTATGGCAATTTTATTAGTTTGGTCCTAATATGACAAGTATCCAAGAGGGATATAATAAAAACTTTCATAAAGAGCATTGAATATACGAGAAGTTCGATTCCTTGCATTTGTTTTGATATATAAAGATGGTGATATTAGAGTCATGCTAGAGAGTTGTGGATTAGTAGAAATACTTGTGTTAAAGTTTGTGATTCCCGAAGCATGCACGTATGGTCTATCGTTATGCGATGAAGTTAGAGCATGATTTATTTTTTATTGTCTTTCTTATGAGTGGCGGTCGAGGACGAGCGATGGTCTTTTCCAAACAATCTATCCCCTAGGGGCATGCATATTAGTACTTGCTGGAAATATGCCCTAGAGGCAATAATAAAAGCATTATTATTATATTTCCTTGTTCATGATAATTGTCTTTTATTCATGCTATAACTGTATTATACGGAAATCGTAATACACGTGTGAATACATAGACCACAATATGTCCCTAGTGAGCCTCTAGTTGACTAGCTCGTTGTGATCAACAGATAGTCATGGTTTCCTGGCTATGGACATTAGATGTCGTTGATAACGGGATCACATCATTAGGAGAATGATGTGATGGACAAGACCCAATCTTAAGCATAGCACAAAGGTCGGTTAGTTCGTTTGCTAGAGCTTTTCCAATGTGAAGTATCTCTTCCTTCGACCATGAGATCGTCTAACTCCCGGATACCGTAGGAGTGCTTTGGGTGTACCAAACGTCACAACATAACTGGGTGACTATAAAGGTGCATTACAGGTATCTCCGAAAGTGTCTGTTGGGTTGACACGGATCGAGACTGGGATTTGTCACTCCGTATGACGGAGAGGTATCTCTGGGCCCACTCGGTAATGCATCATCATAATGAGCTCAAGGTGACCAAGTGTTTGGTCACGGGATCATGCATTACGGTACGAGTAAAGTGACTTGCCGGTAACGAGACCGAACAAGGTATTGGGATACCGACGATCGGGTCTCGAGCAAGTAACGTACCGATTGACAAAGGGAATTGTATATGGGGTTTGATCAAATCCTCGACATTGTGGTTCATCCAATGACATCATCGAGGATCATGTGGGAGCCAACATGGGTATCCAGATCCCGCTGTTGGTTATTGACCGGAGAGTCTCGGTCATGTCTGCATGTCTCCCGAACCCGTAGGGTCTACACACTTAAGGTTCGGTGACGCTAGGGTTATCAGGAAGACAAGTATGTGATTACCGAATGTTGTTCGGAGTCCCGGATGAGATCCCGGACGTCACGAGGAGTTCCGGAATGGTCCGGAGGTAAAGTTTTATATATGGGAAGTTGTTAAACGGGCACCGGAAAGTTTCGGGTTCATACCAGTATTGTACCGGGACCACCGGAGAGGTTCCGGGGGTCCACCGGGAGGGACCACCCCTCTCGGGGGGCCACTTGGGCTGCGTAGGGATAGCAGCCAGCCCCTAGTGGGCTTGGCGCGCCCCCCCCTTGGGCCCATGCGCCTAGGGTTGGGGGGAAACCCTAAAGGGGGCGCACCCCCCTTGCTTAGGGGGCAAGCCCCCCACCCCTTGGCCGCCGCCCCCCTCTAGGGTTTCCCTAGAGGGCGGGCCCCCCTTGCCCCTTCTCCTATATATAGAGGGGTGAGGGGAGGGCTGCTGTACACGACAACTCAAGGCGCAGCCCCTCCCCTCCCCAACACCTCTCCTCCTCCGTACGTGCTCGGCGAAGCTCTGTCGGAATACTGCTGCACCAACTGCACCACGCCGTCGTGCTGCCCTTGGAGCTGCCTTCCTCAACCTCTCCTTCTTCCTTGATGGATCAAGACGGAGGAGACATCGACCGTACCGTACGTGTGTTGAACGCGGAGGTGCTGTCCGTTCAGCACTTGGTCATCGGTGATCCGAATCACGACGAGTACGACTCCATCATCACCATCCCCTTGAACGCTTCCGCACTCGATCTACAAGTGGTATGTAGATGCAAACTCTTCCCCTTGACTCGTTGCTTAGATGAACTCATAGATGGATCTTGGTGAAACCGTAGGAAAAATTTTAATTTTCTGCAACGTTCCCCAATAGTGGCATCATGAGCCAGGTCTATGCGTAGTTCTCTTTGCACGAGTAGAACACAATTTTGTTGTGGGCGTGGATCTTGTCAACTTACTTGCCACTACTAATCTTTTCTTGCTTCAACGGCATTGTGGGATGAAGCGGCCCGGACCAACCTTACACGTACGGTTACGTGAGACCGGTTCCACCGATTGACATGCACTAGTTGCATAAGGTGGCTGGCGGGTGTCTGTCTCTCCCACTTTAGTTGGAGCGGATTCGATGAAAAGGGTCCTTATGAAGGGTAAATAGAAGTTGACAAAATCACGTTGTGGTTATTCGTAGGTAAGAAAACGTTCTTGCTAGAACCCAATTGCAGTCACGTAAAAGATGCAACAACAATTAGAGGACGTCTAACTTGTTTTTGCAGCGATTGATCATGTGATGTGATATGGCCAGAAGTTGTGATGAATGATGAATTGTGATGTATGAGATCATGTTCTTTGTAATAGGATTCACGACTTGCATGTAGATGAGTATGACAACCGGCAGGAGCCATAGGAGTTGTCTTTATTTTTTGTATGACCTGCGTGTCATTGAAGAACGCCATGTGACTTACTTTACTTTATTGCTAAACGCGTTAGTCATAGAAGTAGAAGTAGTCGTTGGCGTGACAACTTCATGAAGACACGATGATGGAGATCATGATGATGGAGATCATGGTGTCATGCCGTGTCAGGACCCCGACTCAATGCCACATCGATCTAGCATGTAACACCTCATATCACTTTGCGGCCTCATGCACGGTATTCCCACGGGTGTCGCCTTACCTTTGCCCGGGACCGTTTGCGCCTTTTGGCACACGTATATGACAGTGTCGCTAGCATCCATATGATAAGGAGCCCGGGGCTGACATGGCTAGTCGTAAACCCAAAGTGGCACAGACTTACAGGGACAGGCATCCATGACCCAGCATCGAACGTGTCGGTCATCAGCGAGTGAATCCAGGCTGTAGCACTGGGCTAGCAGGACTCCGGCGAACCGGGCTGTAGCGGGCTAACAGGACTCCGGTATTCATCGCGTGACATTTCCCCGAAGGGACAGACACAGGAACGAAGAAGGACACATGCCGGCCAGCCTAAGTGTTCCGGAGCAGTAGCAAGCTACCATGGCTCGGTGGAAACACTAGGAGACATTTCCCGATAAGAGAGGCTACTAAAGATAAACAACTAGATAGTCAGATCCCACACATACCAAGCATTTCAATAACATACACACAATATGCTCGATATGTGCAAACACAACATGGCATCACAACATGACTCTACGACTCAAGTAATTTATTCAATAGGCTCCGAGGAGCGAGATATTACAAACAGGGGTCTCATGACCCAACATTCAGAGCATACAAATCAAAGCACAAGCGGAAGCTATCATGTCTGGGTACAGACATCTATAAATGAAAGAGGCTGAGAAGCCTGACTATCTATCAGATCCTGCCGAGGGCACAAGATCGTAGCTGAGGTAACAAGCTAAACGTCGAAGTCCACGCGGTACTACTAGCGAGACCGAAATCTCTCTGCAAAAATATAAAATGAGCAAACGTGAGTACAAATGTACCCAGCAAGACTTACATCAGAACTAACTACATATGCATCATTATCAACAAAGGGGATGGTGGGGTTTAACTGCAGCAAGCCAGCTTTGACTCGGTGGCTATCCTAAACTACGACTGCAAGCGACTCTTTTGAGGTGGCGCACACGAGTCCACATATTCACCATATCAATACACCACTATGGATCCGCTCCCGTCTCCCTACGAGAACGCCATCCATAGCACTCACGCTTATCTTGCGTATTTTTAGAGTATCCACTTTCACTTGTCTATGAACTGATATAAGCAACCCAGAAGTCCTTTTCCGCGGACACGGCTATTCGAATAGATGATGTTAACCCTGCAGGGGTGTACTTCTTCATACATGTTTCCACCACTTAGCGTCTGCACACGACATGTGCTCGGCAGACTTCAAGCGAAAGCCGACGTGGGTGTAGACCACGACCTACCTAAACACTCAAGTCTCTAGTCCAGGTTTATCTCCTATTCGGGTTCCATCCATGAGGAGATCCGGCCGGAGTTTCGCTCACAGCCCCAAACGATGTGAACAGGGTTCCGTGACACCAAACGGGCGCCCGGTATACCCGGCCACGTGCCTACCGCATCACAGCCCACCCCTACGGTCAGCGCTGTCCACGGCCTCCAGCATACTACAAACACCAGAAACTACTTGCAACTCCTGGACAGAGGACTAGGGTGAATAAGAAGTCGAGCGGGGTCATATTTCAGGGCCCAATGTATGGTAGTAGCTGAATCATGGATCACAAACATAGAACTCAGTTCCTGAGGACGGCTGCAATGAGACAACCCACCATGTACTCCTACATGGCCTCTCACCGCTACCTTTGCCAAATCGTGTTCACACACTTAGCTCACACACAGTAGGACAGCACGCCTCTGATTCATCCCCGATGAATCAGACCTGACTCAACTCTAAGCAGTAGCAGGCATGACAAACAAACATGAATGAGTAGGCACAACAGGGCTCAAACAACTCCTACTCATGCTAGTGGGTTTCATCTAATTACTGTGGAATGACATGTCATGCAGAGGATAAAGGGGTTCAGCTACCGCAGCAAGTAACAGATGAATCGATGTTGTCCTAATGAAGTAAAAGAGAGCAGGAGCGAGAGAGTGGGATTTTATCGGAATGAACAAGGGGGTTTTGCTTGCCTGGCACTTCTGAAGATAGCATTGAGTCTTCATCAGTGTCAACAATCACATCATCGGTATCACGTCTATCGAGAGGGGACAATTACCGGCAACATAGAAGGGAACACAATCAATGCAATGCACAATATGATGCATGATCATGACATGGCAAAATGAATGTGTTTTGAGCTAATGCAACTAGCAACAGATTAAATGAAGTTGGTTTGAATACAAGATTCAAATTTAAACTCCATATGTGATTATTCAAATGCCATTTAATTGATTTGTGCTAAACAGCAGCTATAAGTTGTTCTAACATGCATGAAAATGGTACAGATGGATTCCTTGAATTTTTCTGATAATTTTTCATATATAAATTATTTAATTTGGAGTTACGGTTGAATTTCTATGATTTTTAGAAGTTTTAGCTATTTTCTGGAATTTCCTGAATATAATAAAATAAACTAAATTCTAGAAAATGAATATTGCGTCAGCATGACGTTGGCATGACGTCACAGGTCAACAGGGGCTGGTCCGGGTCAAACTGACCAGTGGGGTCCACTGGTCAGTGACACAGTGCTGACTAGTGTCGTTGACAGGTGGGGCCAGGTCAACGGCCACGTCAGCAGAGTCAATGCTGACGGGTGGGTCCCACTGCTTATGAACTAATCTAAACAGAAAATAAAATTAACCTAAACAGGCCCAAGGCCCACATGGCAGTGGCTTTAGGGGGGGGTTAGTTAGTGTGTCATTAGCGCTAATGGTGGTGCCACGTCAGCGTCGCCGGATTAAGCACCGGCGACCACATCTCGCGGCGGAGGCTCGCCGGAGTTGCTCGGACTCGCGCTACAGGCGGCAGTTTGCGACGCGGTTGGGTCCTACGAAGAGCTGGGGCTCGTGCGCATCCAGCGGTGGTAGTGAGAGCGCGCGAGGTGGTCCATAGCGGCGGCAGCGGCGAGCTGGGCGGCGGCCGGAGCTCGGGTGTCGATGGAATCGACGACACGGCGCGCGGGAGGACCAGCGGTATGCACCTACATGATCTACGAGAGCTCACGAACCCAACGGAGGCACGCACGTGACCATTTGGTCACCGACCGGAGCCTCATCGGCGACGACCTCGTGCAGCGGCGGCATACGGGACTCGCGGTCATCGGCGTTGCAGCAAGAAATCGACCATGGGGAGAGGGGGAGATGACGGCGGGGCTCACAGGGATTCGAACGGCGCCGTCGTTGAGCTCGGGGAGGGACTGGGCGATGCAGACCGACGGGCGAAGTCCGGCGGCAGATGCGGCGGTGACGAGCTCGGAGGCATCGTCACAGGGTGTCCGGCGGTGCTTGGCTTGGTGGGGAGGTCGAGGATGTCGTGACGGAGCTCCTGGGCTGCTCAAGGGGACGAGGGAGGGGCCATGGCCGCGGTGGTTCTCGTCGGCGGCGGCAGGCGCGTTCGGTGAGGAGAACAGAGGAGGGGGGAGAGTGTTCGGGGAAGAGAGAGGGAGCATCGAGGGAGGAAGAGGAGCGAGGGGACACGAGGCGCCGTCGTGGCGTCGCTAGGGAGACCGGGGGAAGCAGGAGGTGGCCGGGGCATCGCCAGCGCTCGCCACCGAGCAGCTTCGGTGCGAGGGGAGGAAGACGACAGGAGAAGGGTGGGCTGGGCTGTGCTGGGCCGGTCCTGTTGGGCCACCAGGTGGGCTTCACAGGTAAGTCCAGGTGGTTCTGCTCTCTTTTTTTATTTCTGTTTTGTTTTATTTAATTTATTTTGCCACTGTTTTGAATTTAAAATAATTCAAACAATGCCAAAAACTCCTCTGAATATTTTATATTGCTAGATGGACTCTTCCAAAAGCTTATAAAATATTTCAGGGGTATTTGAAATTATATTCTAATTATATGAATATAATTCAAATTCAAATAGCTAATGAATTAAATCGAAAGTCCCAAAAATAACTCCTTAAAAATGTTCAATATTTTGGTTGGGACCGGAACCCTTACCAAAAATTATCAAACATTTAAGAAGAGCATTTTGGAGCAATGAATGAGATTTCTAGGGTTTTTGCCCCTCTTTTATTTAAGTTTTTGAGGCTTCCAAAATTCCTCAGTTCAAGTTTCGAAAATATAGACATGATGCACACATGAAGCTAGCCTAGAGCACTACCAGCAGCTAGGGATGTGACAACTCACCCCCACTAAACAAGAATCTCGTCTCGAGATTCAAGCGTAGGGTAAGGTGAAGGGTAAACGCAACTAGTATAATCTTCACGATCTAGGGTGCACTTCAGTTGAACGTTGATTCATTCACCATCATTGTCTTGATGTCTTGCCTTGAAAAATCATGTCAACATGACATGGAGGAAAGAAGGAGACTCTAGCAGGGTCGATCTTCTCGAAGATCGAACAACTCACGGAACGAGACATAGGACCATCTCTCGGGTTGAGACACGAGCACACATCCATAGGAATGGAGTGAAGCAGATGACGAAGGTTCACTAGGTAGACCACAATTTCACGCTTAAGAAGGTGGTAATCGATTGTCAACGTAGCGAGGAGTTGAGTTGCTATGATACCACGACGAAACATCCTGGAGGAGGGTGATTCGTAGATTATTTCCTTAAGTGGCAAAAAGAATTACCTTTGATTCAGAGATCATTGAAAACCTTTATACCAGCCTAAGGCAATTCTCAAGCGATCGTTTGGAGGGGGTCAGTAGAATGGCATACTCAGACTTGGATGATGTGGATTACCTTGTTGAAGACAACGTAATGGATGAATTTGCTTATCACCGGAAATGGAAGAGACCCATGGTAGAATGGCACATTGGCGGTGCAAGCTGGGAACAAAATGCAAATGCTGGGAATGGTTCTGGTAACTGGGGAAGAACCCAACAATAGAGAGTGGATTCACTGTTTGAAAGGGTCATAGCATTGCCGAGGAAACTGAGAGGAATCCCAGTTAGAGCCGATGATAACACGTAGCGCTTGTGCGTGCTCTCAAGAACTTGAGCATTTCCACATTCATCAAGGTTTTACCAACATCCGTGTCAAGGGTCCGGTAAACACAACTTACTACCATGATGAATGGTGATGGAGGATGAAGATGCAAAGGAAGATAACACTTTCTCAGATTTCATCTTAGCGAGCCAAGGAACAAAATCTGGACGATCGACCGAGGGACATTTAGCACTCCGCTTCTAATGTTCTCCTTGATGTGCTAGCGTAACCCATTCATAGATATGGTTTGATATCTAGAACATCAAGTAAAAAGGTCGGACTTCGGGATCTCAAAATCCATAGGGGCAACTAGGGAGTAAATCCTACGAAATCCCTATGGGGAGGTGGCCAACTTCCTCAATCAAGATATTATAATAACAGGTCTTCCGGCTGGGTGTGTTGGCCACGACATCCACTTTACCGGTTTTCGAGGGACCGATATTATAATTCTTGGGAAATATTCCAACCATCATATCTGCCTGAGATTCAGATCTGGTTGGTGTCAGGATATTCCAGACTCATCGAGTCTAGGAAGAAAAAAAATGAAAGTTTGCAACACAATTCGACGAGACAACGTTGCGAGATTCTCGGGGAATGAACTACGATAGTAAGCTCCAAAACATGAGCTGGTTCTGCTACAAACATGTGAACATGTTGTCCAAGACAAGCATGACCACAAAGTAGTCTTATAATAAAACACTACCGAGTTCAGGTGGGGAACCATCATTAATGACATCGAAGTCTCCACGCGTGGAAGTCCAAAGAGTTCATCTTGGACAGACTCCTTTATCTTTGAACAACTCAATCAGTGGCTTGGTGTGCTCGGAACACATATGGAATGAAGGTTGCAAGTCTCCAGACCACAGAATACTTCGCACGTATGCATGACTGACTTGGGATGATTCCAGAGGAAGCAACATTGACTTTCTCGAGTCCACGGCGGCAACTTGCATCAAATGCACATGAACTAGAGGAAGTCACTCCTTTCATCAAACAAATACTTCATGAGTTAGCATGAAGAAATGCTTTCAAAAGTTTCCAACACTAGCTTAATGTTCAACAAAATCATGGAGGAGATAAGGATGTTGTCAATGGGCTCAACAACAATTCTTCCGGGTTTCCCTTTAAAAGGAATTCCATAGTTAAGTGAACAAGTGATAGCATAGGTCAGACCCAAAAGATATAATGGTGTATACTCGAGGGATCAACCACGAGTAAGACAACATTACGAATATCGTTGGTTCTGGTCTGATTGGATGATAGCCCATACTCCAATCAAAGGTTGGATAAAATGATAGGTCCATTAACTGATCACGAGGTTCAGTCGATGAAAATATCAACTTTCTTCAACACACATACAAGACATCCCTTATAATGAACTATATCGGACAAGCTTCTATCTTCCAACTCTCCAAGTTGATGCATAGCTTAACCAACTAGCTCAGGGGTATCCAACACGGATTCTTGGAGAAAGGGTGGTTTACAGGATAAACCAACTTGATCACGAGCTTAACATAACAGTCAGGTGACAACCTGGTGATACTTTCGAGAAGATATTCGGAAAATCACGAACCACCGATATGTTACTAAGATCGAGAACAATCTTGCTTTTCAGGGCAAGATGATATGATCAAATGAGTGAGGACTTGACACAATCCTAACTCATTGATCGAAGGGTGCACCGGAAATAAGGACTAGATAGCACGATCAGTCTTAGAATGATGATTCAAGAACCAACACGCTAAGAATGAAATTATTATCCTTTAACTACCAAGCAACAGAGTTGCTAGCAGTATTGATTTCACACATCACAATTCATTTGTCGGTATTCCGGTTGCATCAACACGAGGGCCGAGGAATGACTAATGATGGTGAGAAGTATCACTGTACCAAGAGTTCATAGGATGGTGTGCAATTCCTATAACAATCTCGATATAGAATAAGGTAATACTCCAAGGTAGAACAGAACCAAAAGCTGGATTGGCATTTGATCTGCGGAATACAACTACTTTGACCCAATCCTAGATATGGATGAGGTACTGGAGTTTGTTTCTCCTAGTCATTCCGCGATAGAATGGCTTGACGGACCACAAAAGTAGTAGGCATCGATAAACGAACGCACGCATACTCTTGACTATCAATTGATAGACGAAGGTCAGTAGACAACTAAAGAGGGACAACTCAAAGGAACATATAACTTTCTGAGTTGTGGATGCATAGACTAGTATGTCGAACCAAGTTCAACATAATTCTTCCGGATAACCCATGCAGAAGGGTTGAGCTGGCAGAGTCACAATATAGCATGGAGAACTCATCGACAGCACTCTTGTTGTCATCTTTTGGTTCAGAAGAACTCCTGCCAAGAATGGTTCATGGTAATTGGAAGAAGGATGTACCACGAACCTCGAGGACTATCGCAAAGGTTACTACTATCCTAAAGGGACTAGCAAACACTATCAACATGAAGTAAGTAGAGTGAATCTCGGGTTCAAGAAACCAGGAATAGAATGCCTACTAACTAAATGGCATCACAGGATGCTTTCGATAATAAAGGCCAGAATCTTCACACTGGGAACACAAAACGTTGCTAGATTACTAGGTGACTCCCTAAAACACCTAGGGTCATAATAATTATTCCAACATATATGTCGAGGCAATAAAGTACCTCAACTCACTAATTTGTGTGATTAATCTGACCAAAGGCACATCGGAAACAGAAGGAAGGGATTTGCAAATGCATCGGACTATTTAGAAACCTGGGATGACTCCGATAGCATAACGGCTGTAAATGCTCAAAGGATTGGAGACATGCTACAAAATGGTGGCATAGCCACTCAGAAGCACAATATCAAGGTTTCGAGATCAACAATTAACATACGGAAGTAGAAACTGAACTCAAGCTTAGAACCATCAATCCTACAAGTCTGCAGATTAGTAACACGTGATCTTGATAGAAAGAAGAGATAGCCTAGTTCTTAATCCCCGTAGGAAAGATAAGATGACTCAGATCAGAAGGGCATGAGGTAAAGGAGTAAAAAGAGCCTTACGTTCCATCCCACAATCAATTCCCTTATATAACTAAAGAATTTCTAGACTCAACTTCGATCAGTTTGGCTTGGTAATCCTACAGGCAGTCAAGCTCTGATACCAACGCTGTCAGGACCCCGACTCAATGCCACATCGATCTAGCATGTAACACCTCATATCACTTTGCGGCCTCACGCACGGTATTCCCATGGGTGTCGCCTTACCTTTGCCCGGGACCGTTTGCGCCTTTTGGCACACGTATATGACAGTGTCGCTAGCATCCATATGATAAGGAGCCCGGGGCTGACATGGCTAGTCGTAAACCCAAAGTGGCACAGACTTACAGGGACAGGCATCCATGACCCAGCATCGAACGTGTCGGTCATCAGCGAGTGAATCCAGGCTGTAGCACTGGGCTAGCAGGACTCTGGTGAACCGGGCTGTAGCGGGCTAACAGGACTCCGGTATTCATCGCGTGACATTTCCCCGAAGGGACAGACACAGGAACGAAGAAGGACACATGCCGGCCAGCCTAAGTGTTCCGGAGCAGTAGCAAGCTACCATGGCTCGGTGGAAACACTAGGAGACATTTCCCGATAAGAGAGGCTACTAAAGATAAACAACTAGATAGTCAGATCCCACACATACCAAGCATTTCAATAACATACACACAATATGCTCGATATGTGCAAACACAACATGGCATCACAACATGACTCTACGACTCAAGTAATTTATTCAATAGGCTCTGAGGAGCGAGATATTACAAATAGGGGTCTCATGACCCAACATTCAGAGCATACAAATCAAAGCACAAGCGGAAGCTATCATGTCTGGGTACAGACATCTATAAATGAAAAAGGCTGAGAAGCCTGACTATCTATCAGATCCTGCCGAGGGCACAAGATCGTAGCTGAGGTAACAAGCTAAACGTCGAAGTCCACGTGGAACTACTAGTGAGACTGAAGTCTCTCTGCAAAAACATAAAATAGGCAAACGTGAGTACAAATGTACCCAGCAAGACTTACATCAGAACTAACTACATATGCATCATTTTCAACAAGGGGATGGTGGGGTTTAACTGCAGCAAGCCAGCTTTGACTCGGTGGCTATCCTAAACTACGACTGCAAGCGACTCTTTTGAGGTGGCGCACACGAGTCCACATATTCACCATATCAATACACCACTATGGATCCGCTCCCGTCTCCCTATGAGAACGCCATCCATAGAACTCACGCTTATCTTGCGCATTTTAAAGTATCCACTTTCACTTGTCTATGAACTGATATAAGCAATCCAGAAGTCCTTTTCCGCGGACACGGCTATTCGAATAGATGATGTTAACCCTGCAGGGGTGTACTTCTTCATACATGTTTCCACCACTTAGCGTCTGCACACGACATGTGCTCGGCAGACTTCAAGCGAAAGCCGACGTGGGTGTAGACCACGACCTACCTAAACACTCAAGTCTCTAGTCCAGGTTTATCGCCTATTCGGGTTCCATCCATGAGGAGATCCGGCCGGAGTTTCGCTCACAGCCCCAAACGATGTGAACAGGGTTCCCGAGATACCAAACGGGCATCCGGTACACCGTGCCACGTACCTACCGCATCACAGCCCACCCCTACGGTCAGCGCTGTCCACGGCCTCCAGTAAGCTACAAACACCAGAAACTACTTGCAACTCCTGGACAGAGGACTAGGGTGAATAAGAAGTCGAGCGGGGTCATATTTCAGGGCCCAATGTATGGTAGTAGCTGAATCATGGATCACAAACACAGAACTCAGTTCCTGAGGACGGCTTCAATGAGACAACCCACCATGTACTCCTACATGGCCTCTATACCAACACTGTCAGGACCCCGACTCGATGTCACATCGATCTAGCCGGTAACACCTCATATCACTTTGCGGCCTCACGCACGGTATCCCCACGGGTGTCGCCTTACCTTTGCCCGGGACCGTTTGCGCCTTTTGGCTCACGTATATGATAGTGTCGCTAGCATCCATATGATAAGGAGCCCGGGCTGACATGACTAGTCGTAAACCCAAAGTGGCACAGACTTACAGGGACAGGCATCCATGACCCAGCTTCGAACGTGTCGGTCATCAGCAAGTGGGTCCGGGCTGTAGCACTGGGCTAGCAGGACTCCGGTAAACCGGGCTGTAGCGGGCTAGCAGGACTCCGGTACTCAATGCGTGACATTTCCCCGAAGGGACAGACACAGGAACGAAGAAGGACACATGCCGGCCAGCCTAAGTGTTCCAGAGCAGTAGCAAGCTACCATGGCTCAGCGGTAACACTAGGAGACATTTCCCGGTAAGAGAGGCTACTAAAGATAAACAACTAGATAGTCAGATCCCACACATACCAAGCATTTCAATCATACACACAATATGCTCGATATGTGCAAATACAACGAAGCATCACAACATGACTCTACGACACAAGTACTTATTCAATAGGCTCCGAGGAGCGAGATATTACAAACAGGGGTCTCATGACCCAACAATCAGAGCATACAAATCAAAGCACAAGCGGAAGCTATCATGTCTGAGTACAGACATCTATAAATGAAAAAGGCTGAGAAGCCTGACTATCTACCAGATCCTGCCGAGGGCACAAGATCGTAGCTGAGGTATCAAGCTAAACGTCGAAGTTCACGTGGAACTACTAGTGAGACTGAAGTCTCTCTGCAAAAACATAAAATAGGCAAACGTGAGTACAAATGTACCCAGCAAGACTTACATCAGAGCTAACTACATATGCATCATTATCAACAAAGGGGATGGTGGGGTTTAACTGCAGCAAGCCAGCTTTGACTCGGTGGCTATCCTAAACTACGACTGCAAGCGACTCTTTTGAGGTGGCGCACACGAGTCCACATATTCACCATATCAATACACCACTATGGATCCGCTCCCGTCTCCCTACGAGAACGCCATCCATAGCACTCACGCTTATCTTGCGCATTTTAAAGTATCCACTTTCACTTGTCTATGAACTGATATAAGCAACCCAGAAGTCCTTTTCCGCGGACACGGCTATTCGAATAGATGATGTTAACCCTGCAGGGGTGTACTTCTTCATACATGTTTCCACCACTTAGCGTCTGCACACGACATGTGCTCGGCAGACTTCAAGCGAAAGCCGACGCGGGTGTAGACCACGACCTACCTAAACACTCAAGTCTCTAGTCCAGGTTTATCGCCTATTCGGGTTCCATCCATGAGGAGATCCGGCCGGAGTTTCGCTCACAGCCCCAAACGATGTGAACAGGGTTCCGTGACACCAAACGGGCGCCCGGTATACCCGGCCACGTGCCTACCGCATCACAGCCCACCCCTACGGTCAGCGCTGTCCACGGCCTCCAGCATACTACAAACACCAGAAACTACTTGCAACTCCTGGACAGAGGACTAGGGTGAATAAGAAGTCGAGCGGGGTCATATTTCAGGGCCCAATGTATGGTAGTAGCTGAATCATGGATCACAAACATAGAACTCAGTTCCTGAGGACGGCTGCAATGAGACAACCCACCATGTACTCCTACATGGCCTCTCACCGCCACCTTTGCCAAATCGTGTTCACACACTTAGCTCACACACAGTAGGACATGTTCACACGCCTCTGATTCATCCCCGATGAATCAGACCTGACTCAACTCTAAGCAGTAGCAGGCATGACAAACAAACATGAATGAGTAGGCACAACAGGGCTCAAACAACTCCTACTCATGCTAGTGGGTTTCATCTAATTACTGTGGAATGACATGTCATGCAGAGGATAAAGGGGTTCAGCTACCGCAGCAAGTAACAGATGAATCGATGTTGTCCTAATGAAGTAAAAGAGAGCAGGAGCGAGAGAGTGGGATTTTATCGAAATGAACAAGGGGGTTTTGCTTGCCTGGCACTTCTGAAGATAGCATTGAGTCTTCATCAGTGTCAACAATCACATCATCGGTATCACGTCTATCGAGAGGGGACAATTACCGGCAACATAGAAGGGAACACAATCAATGCAATGCACAATATGATGCATGATCATGACATGGCAAAATGAATGTGTTTTGAGCTAATGCAACTAGCAACAGATTAAATGAAGTTGGTTTGAATACAAGATTCAAATTTAAACTCCATATGTGATTATTCAAATGCCATTTAATTGATTTGTGCTAAACAGCAGCTATAAGTTGTTCTAACATGCATGAAAACGGTACAGATGGATTCCTTGAATTTTTCTGATAATTTTTCATATATAAATTATTTAATTTGGAGTTACGGTTGAATTTCTATGATTTTTAGAAGTTTTAGCTATTTTCTGGAATTTCCTGAATATAATAAAATAAACTAAATTCCAGAAAATGAATATTGCGTCAGCATGACGTTGGCATGACGTCACAGGTCAACAGGGGCTGGTCCGGGTCAAACTGACCAGTGGGGTCCACTGGTCAGTGACACAGTGCTGACTAGTGTCGTTGACAGGTGGGGCCAGGTCAACGGCCACGTCAGCAGAGTCAATGCTGACGGGTGGGTCCCACTGCTTATGAACTAATCTAAACAGAAAATAAAATTAACCTAAACAGGCCCAAGGCCCACATGGCAGTGGCTTTAGGGGGGGGGTTAGTTAGTGCGTCATTAGCGCTAATGGTGGTGCCACGTCAGCGTCGCCGGATTAAGCACCGGCGACCACATCTCGCGGCGGAGGCTCGCCGGAGTTGCTCGGACTCGCGCTACAGGCGGCAGTTTGCGACGCGGTTGGGTCCTACGAAGAGCTGGGGCTCGTGCGCATCCAGCGGTGGCAGTGAGAGCGCGCGAGGTGGTCCATAGCGGCGGCAGCGGCGAGCTGGGCGGCGGCCGGAGCTCGGGTGTCGACGGAATCGACGACACGGCGCGCGGGAGGACCAGCGGTATGCACCTACATGATCTACGAGAGCTCACGAACCCAACGGAGGCACGCACGTGACCATTTGGTCACCGGAGCCTCGTCGGCGACGACCTCGTGCGGCGGCGGCATACGGGACTCGCGGTCATTGGCGTTGCAGCAAGAAATCGACCATGGGGAGAGGGGGAGATGACGGCGGGGCTCACAGGGATTCGAACGGCGCCGTCGTTGAGCTCGGGGAGGGACTGGGCGATGCAGACCGACGGGCGAAGTCCGGCGGCAGATGCGGCGGTGACGAGCTCGGAGGCATCGTCACAGGGTGTCCGGCGGTGCTTGGCTTGGTGGGGAGGTCGAGGATGTCGTGACAGAGCTCCTGGGCTGCTCAAGGGGACGAGGGAGGGGCCATGGCCGCGGTGGTTCTCGTCGGCGGCGGCAGGCGCGTTCGATGAGGAGAACAGAGGAGGGGGGAGAGTGTTCGGGGAAGAGAGAGGGAGCAGCGAGGGAGGAAGAGGAGCGAGGGGACACGAGGCGCCGTCGTGGCGTCGCTAGGGAGATCGGGGGAAGCAGGAGGTGGCCGGGGCATCGCCAGCGCTCGCCACCGAGCAGCTTCGGTGCGAGGGGAGGAAGACGACAGGAGAAGGGTGGGCTGGGCTGCGCTGGGCCGGTCCTGTTGGGCCACCAGGTGGGCTTCACAGGTAAGTCCAGGTGGTTTCTGCTCTCTTTTTTTATTTCTGTTTTGTTTTATTTAATTTATTTTGCCACTGTTTTGAATTTAAAATAATTCAAACAATGCCAAAAACTCCTCTGAATATTTTATATTGCTAGATGGACTCTTCCAAAAGCTTATAAAATATTTCAGGGGTATTTGAAATTATATTCTAATTATATGAATATAATTCAAATTCAAATAGCTAATGAATTAAATCCAAAGTCCCAAAAATAATTCCTTAAAAATGTTCAATATTTTGGTTGGGACCGGAACCCTTACCAAAAATTATCAAACATTTAAGAAGAGCATTTTGGAGCAATGAATGAGATTTCTAGGGTTTTGCCCCTCTTTTATTTAAGTTTTTGAGGCTTCCAAAATTCCTCAGTTCAAGTTTCGAAAATATAGACATGATGCACACATGAAGCTAGCCTAGAGCACTACCAGCAGCTAGGGATGTGACATGCCGGTGACAAGATGATCATGGAGCCCCGAAGATGAACATCAAAGGAGCTATATGATATTGGCCATATCATGTCACTACTTTATATAATTGCATGTGATGTTTATTATGTTTTATGCATCTTGTTTACTTAGGACGACGGTAGTAAATAAGATGATCCCTTACAACAATTTCAAGAAGTGTTCTCCCCTAACTGTGCACCGTTGCTAAAGTTCGTCGCTTTTAAGCACCACGTGATGATCGGGTGTGATGGATTCTTACGTTCACATACAACGGGTGTAAGACAGTTTTACACAGCAAAAACACTTAGGGTTAACTTGACGAGCCTAGCATGTAGAGACATGGCCTCGGAACACGGAGACCGAAAGGTCGAACACGAGTCGTATGGAAGATACGATCAACATGAGAATGTTCACCGATGATGACTAGTCCGTCTCACGTGATGATCGGACACGGGCTAGTCGACTCGGATCGTGTAACACTTAGATGACTAGAGGGATGTCTAATCTGAGTGGGAGTTCATAATTTGATTAGAACTTAATTATCATGAACTTAGTCTAAAAACCTTTGCAAATATGTCTTGTAGATCAAATGGCCAACGCTCATGTCAACATGAACTTCAACGCGTTCCTAGAGAAAACCAAGCTGAAAGATTATGGCAGCAACTATACGGACTGGGTCCGGAACCTGAGGATCATCCTCATAGCTGCCAGGAAACAATATGTCCTAGAAGGACCGCTAGGTGACGCTCCCGTCCCAAAGAACCAAGACATTATGAATGCTTGGCAGTCTCGTCTGATGATTACTCTCGTTCAGTGCGGCATGATTTACAGCTTAGAACTGGGGCTCCAAAAGCGTTTTGAGCATCACGGAGCATATGAGATGTTCGAGGAGCTGAAACTAGTTTTCCAAGCTCACGCCCGGGTCGAGAGATATGACATCTCCGACAAGTTCTATAGTTGTAAGATGGAGGAAAATAGTTCTATCAGTGAGCACATACTCAAGATGTCTGGGTTGCACAACCGTATGACCCAGCTGAATATTAACCTCCCTGATGAGGCAGTCATTGACAGAATCCTTCAGTCGCTCCCACCAAGCTACAAGAGCTTTGTGATGAACTACAATATGCAGGGGATGGTAAAGACCATTCCAGAAGTATTTTCTATGCTGAGGTCAGCAGAGGTTGAAATCAAGAAAGAACATCAAGTGTTGATGGTCAATAAGACCACTAAGTTCAAGAAGGGCAAGGGTAAGAAGAACTTCAAGAAGGACGGCAAAGAGGTTGCCGCGCCCGGTAAGCCAGTTGCCGGGAAGAAGTCAAAGAATGGACCCAAGCCTGAGACTGAGTGCTTTTATTGCAAGGGGAAGGGTCACTGGAAGCGGAACTGCCCCAAATACTTAGCGGATAAGAAGGCCGGCAACACAAAAGGTATATTCGATATACATGTAATTGATGTGTACCTTACCAGTACTCGTAGTAACTCCTGGGTATTTGATACCGGTGCCGTTGCTCATATTTGTAACTCACAGCAGGAGCTGCGGAATAAGCGGAGACTGGCGAAGGACGAGGTGACGATGCGCGTCGGGAATGGTTCCAGAGTCGATGTGATCGCCGTCGGCACACTACCTCTACATTTACCTACGGGATTAGTTTTGAACCTTAATAATTGTTATTTGGTGCCAAGTTTGAGCATGAGCATTGTATCTGGATCTCGTTTAATACGAGATGGCTACTCATTTAAGTCTGAGAACAATGGTTGTTCGATTTTATATGAGAGATATGTTTTATGGTCATGCTCCGATGGTCAATGGTTTATTCTTAATGAATCTCGAACGTAGTGTTACACATATTCATAGCGTGAATACCAAAAGATGTAAAGTTGATAACGATAGTCCCACATACTTGTGGCACTGCCGCCTTGGTCACATTGGTGTCAAGCGCATGAAGAAGCTCCATGCTGATGGACTTTTAGAGTCTCTTGATTATGAATCATTTGACACATGCGAACCATGCCTCATGGGCAAGATGACCAAGACTCCGTTCTCCGGAACAATGGAGCGAGCAACCAACTTGTTGGAAATCATACATACCGATGTGTGCGGTCCAATGAGCGTTGAGGCTCGCGGAGGATATCGTTATGTTCTCACTCTCACTGATGACTTAAGTAGATATGGGTATGTCTACTTAATGAAACACAAGTATGAGACCTTTGAAAAGTTCAAGGAATTTCAGAATGAGGTAGAGAATCAACGTGACCGAAAGATAAAATTCCTACGATCAGATCGTGGAGGAGAATACTTAAGTCACGAATTTGGTACACACTTAAGGAAATGCGGAATCGTTTCACAACTCACGCCGCCTGGAACACCTCAGCGTAACGGTGTGTCCGAACGTCGTAATCGCACTCTATTGGATATGGTGCGGTCTATGATGTCTCTTACCGATTTACCACTATCATTTTGGGGATACGCTCTAGAGACAGCTACATTCACTTTAAATAGGGCACCGTCTAAATCCGTTGAGATGACACCGTATGAATTATGGTTTGGGAAGAAACCTAAGCTGTCGTTTCTGAAAGTTTGGGGATGCGATGCTTATGTCAAGAAACTTCAACCTGAGAAGCTCGAACCCAAGTCGGAAAAATGCGTCTTCATGGGATATCCTAAGGAAACCATTGGGTATACCTTCTACTTAAGATCCGAGGGCAAGATCTTTGTCGCTAAGAACGGATCCTTTCTGGAAAAAGAGTTTCTCTCGAAAGAAGTAAGTGGGAGGAAAGTAGAACTCGATGAAGTACTACCTCTTGAGCGGGACAGTAGTGCAGCTCAGGAAGATGTTCCTGTGATGCCTACACCAACTGAAGAGGAAAATAATGATGATGATCAAGGTACTCCGGATCAAGTTGCTACTGAACTTCGTAGGTCCACAAGGATACGTTCCGCACCAGAGTGGTACGGCAACCCTGTCCTAGAAATCATGTTGTTAGACAATGGTGAACCTTCGAACTATGAAGAAGCGATGGCGGGCCTAGATTCCAACAAATGGCTAGAAGCCATGAAATCCGAGATAGAATCCATGTATGAAAACAAAGTATGGACTTTGACTGACTTGCCCGATGATCGGCGAGCGATAGAAAACAAATGGATCTTTAAGAAGAAGACGGACGCGGATGGTAATGTCACCATCTATAAAGCTCGACTTGTCGCTAAGGGTTATCGGCAAGTTCAAGGGTTTGACTACGATGAGACTTTCTCTCCCGTAGCGAAGCTTAAGTCCGTCCGAATCATGTTAGCAATTGCCGCATACTATGATTATGAGATATGGCAAATGGACGTCAAAACAGCATTCCTTAACGGGCATCTTAAGGAAGAACTGTATATGATGCAGCCGGAGGGTTTTGTCGATCCTAAGAATGCTGACAAAGTATGCAAGCTCCAGCGATCCATTTATGGGCTGGTGCAATCATCTCGGAGTTGGAATATTCGCTTTGATGAGATGATCAAAGCGTTTGGGTTTATGCAGACTTATGGAGAAGCCTGCGTTTACAAGAAAGTGAGTGGGAGCTCTGTAGCATTTCTCATATTATATGTAGATGACATACTTTTGATGGGAAATGATATAGAATTTCTGGACAGCATTAAGGCCTACTTGAATAAGTGTTTTTCAATGAAGGACCTTGGAGAAGCTGCTTATATATTAGGCATCAAGATCTATAGAGATAGATTGAGACGCCTCATAGGTCTTTCACAAAGCACATACCTTGATAAAATTTTGAAGAAGTTTAAAATGGATCAGTCTAAGAAGGGGTTCTTGCCTGTATTGCAAGGTGTGAGATTGAGCTCGGCTCAATGCCCGACCACGGCAAAAGATAAAGAAGAGATGAGTGTCATCCCCTATGCTTCAGCCATAGGATCTATTATGTATGCCATGCTGTGTACCAGACCTGATGTAAACCTTGCCGTAAGTTTGGTAGGAAGGTACCAAAGTAATCCCGGCAAGGAACACTGGACAGCGGTCAAGAATATCCTGAAGTACCTGAAAAGGACGAAGGACATGTTTCTCGTTTATGGAGGTGACGAAGAGCTCGTCGTAAAGGGTTACGTCGACGCTAGCTTCGACACAGATCTGGATGACTCTAAGTCACAAACCGGATACGTGTATATGTTGAATGGTGGAGCAGTAAGCTAGTGCAGCTGCAAGCAGAGCGTCGTGGCGGGATCTACATGTGAAGCGGAGTACATGGCAGCCTCGGAGGCAGCGCATGAAGCTATTTGGGTGAAGGAGTTCATCACCGACCTAGGAGTCATACCCAATGCGTCGGGGCCGATCAAACTTTTCTGTGACAATACTGGAGCTATTGCCCTTGCGAAGGAGCCCAGATTTCACAAGAAGACCAGGCACATCAAGCGTCGTTTCAACTCCATCCGTGAAAATGTTCAAGATGGAGACATAGAAATTTGCAAAGTACATACGGATCTGAATGTCGCAGATCCGTTGACTAAACCTCTCTCGCGAGCGAAACATGATCAACACCAGAACTCTATGGGTGTTCGATTCATCACAATGTAACTAGATTATTGACTCTAGTGCAAGTGGGAGACTGTTGGAAATATGCCCTAGAGGCAATAATAAAAGCATTATTATTATATTTCCTTGTTCATGATAATTGTCTTTTATTCATGCTATAACTGTATTATACGGAAATCGTAATACACGTGTGAATACATAGACCACAATATGTCCCTAGTGAGCCTCTAGTTGACTAGCTCGTTGTGATCAACAGATAGTCATGGTTTCCTGGCTATGGACATTGGATGTCGTTGATAACGGGATCACATCATTAGGAGAATGATGTGATGGACAAGACCCAATCTTAAGCATAGCACAAAGGTCGGTTAGTTTGTTTGCTAGAGATTTTCCAATGTCAAGTATCTCTTCCTTCGACCATGAGATCATGTAACTCCCGGATACCGTAGGAGTGCTTTGGGTGTACCAAACGTCACAACGTAACTGGGTGACTATAAAGGTGCATTACAGGTATCTCCGAAAGTGTCTGTTGGGTTGACACGGATCAAAACTGGGATTTGTCACTCCGTATGACGGAGAGGTATCTCTGGGCCCACTCGGTAATGCATCATCATAATGAGCTCAAGGTGACCAAGTGTTTGGTCACGGGATCATGCATTACCGTATGAGTAAAGTGACTTGCCGGTAACGAGACTGAACAAGGTATTGGGATACCGACGATCGGGTCTCGGGCAAGTAACGTACCGATTGACAAAGGGAATTGTATACGGGGTTTGATCGAATCCTCGACATTGTGGTTCATCCGATGACATCATCGAGGAGCATGTGGGAGCCAACATGGGTATCCAGATCCCGCTGTTGGTTATTGACCGGAGAGTCTCGGTCATGTCTGCATGTCTCCCGAACCCGTAGGGTCTACACACTTAAGGTTCTGTGACGCTAGGGTTATCAGGAAGACAAGTATGTGATTACCGAATGTTGTTCGGAGTCCCGGATGAGATCCCGGACGTCACGAGGAGTTCCGGAATGGTCCGGAGGTAAAGTTTTATATATGGGAAGTTGTTAAACGGGCACCGGAAAGTTTCGGGGTCATACCGGTATTGTACCGGGACCACCGGAGAGGTTCCGGGGGTCCACCGGGAGGGACCACCCCTCTCGGGGGGGCCACTTGGGCTGCGTAGGGATAGCAGCCAGCCCCTAGTGGGCTTAGCGCCCCCCCTCCCCCCCCCCCCGTTGGGCCCATGCGCCTAGGGTTGGGGGAAAACCCTAAAGGGGGCGCAACCCCCTTGCTTAGGGGGCAAGCCCCCCACCCCTTGGCCGCCGCCCCCCTCTAGGGTTTCCCTAGAGGGCCGGCCCCCCTTGCCCCTTCTCCTATATATAGAGGGGTGAGGGGAGGGCTGCTGTACACGACAACTCAAGGCGCAGCCCCTCCCCTCCCCAACACCTCTCCTCCTCCGTACGTGCTCGGCGAAGCTCTGTCGGAATACTGCTGCACCAACTGCACCACACCGTCGTGCTGCCCTTGGAGCTGCCTTCCTCAACCTCTCCTTCTTCCTTGCCGGATCAAGACGGAGGAGACGTCGACCGTCCCGTACGTGTGTTGAACGCGGAGGTGCTGTCCGTTCAGCACTTGGTCATCGGTGATCCGAATCACGACGAGTACGACTCCATCATCACCATCCCCTTGAACGCTTCCGCACTCGATCTACAAGTGGTATGTAGATGCAAACTCCTCCCCTTGACTCGTTGCTTAGATGAACTCATAGATGGATCTTGGTGAAACCGTAGGAAAATTTTTAACTTTCTGCAACGTTCCCCAACAGTACTTTGCTTCGATGTCTAATAATTTTTTGTAATAAGTATGTGAGTTCTTTATGACTAATGTTGAGTCCATGGATTATACGCACGCTCACCCTTCCTCCATTGCTAGCCTCTCTAGTACCGCGCAACTTCCGCCGGTGCATTAAACCCACCATATACCCTTCTTCAAAACAGCCACCATACCTACCTATTATGGCATTTCCATAGCCATTCCGAGATATATTACCATGCAACTTCCACCATGCCATTTATTATGATCATATAGTTGACATAGTATTTGTGGTTTGGCCACCGTTCATATTCTTTATACATGTCACGCTAGATCATTGCACATCCCGGTACACTGCTGGAGGCATTCATATAGATTCATATCTTTGTTCTAGTATCGAGTTGTAATTCTTGAGTTGTAAGTAAATAAAAGTGTGATGATCATCATTATTAGAGCATTATCCCATGTGAGGAAAGAATTATGGAGGCTATGTTTCCCCCACAAGTCGGGATGAGGCTCCAGACGAAAAAAATAGGCCAAAGATCCCAAAATAAAAAAGAGAGAAAATAAAAAATGAGAGAAAAAGAAAGAAGGGACAATGTTACTATCCTTTTCCCAGACTTGTGCTTCAAAATAGCACCATGTCCTTCATGATAGAGAGTCTCCTATTTTATCACTTTCATATACTAGTGGGAATTTTTCATTATAGAACTTGGCTTGTATATTCCAATGATGGGCTTCCTCAAATTACCCTAGGTCTTCGTGAGCAAGCAAGTTGGATGGACACATACTTAGTTTTCTTTTGAGCTTTCATACACTTATAGCTCTAGCGCATCTGTTGCATGGCAATCCCTACTCACTTGCATCGATATCAATTGATGGGCATCTCCATAGCCCATTAATTTGTCTAATTGATGCGAGACTTTATCCTTTTTTGTCTTCTCCTCAGAACCTCCACCATACTCTATTCCACCTACAGTGCTATACCCATGGCTCAGGCTCATGTATTGCATGAAAGTTGAAAATGCTTGAGGACACTAAAAGTATGAAACAATTGCTTATCTTGTCATCAGGGTTGTGCATGATAAATACTTTGTGTGACAAAGATAGAGCATGACAAGGTTATATGATTTTGTAGGGATAACTTTCTTTAGCCATGATATTTTGAGAAGACATGATTGCTTTATTAATATGCTTGAAGTATTATTGTTTTTATGTCAATATTAAACTTCTGTTTTGAATCTTATGGATCTGAATATTCATGCCACAATAAGAAAAAATACATTTATAAATATGTTCCATGTCAAATATTCTGTTTTTATCATTTACCTACTCGAGGACGAGTAGGAATTAAGCTTGGGGACGGTTGATACGTCTCCAATGTATCTATAATTTTTTATTGTTTCATGCTATTATATTATCTATCTTGGATGTTTTATATGCATTAATATGCTATTTTATATCATTTTTTGGGACTAACCTATTAACCTAGTGCCTAGTGCTAGTTGCTGTTTTTCCTTGTTTTGTCTTCTACAGAAAACCAATACCAAACGAAGTCCAAACGGAATAAAACTTTTTGGGGATTTTTCTTGGACCAAAACACAACCACGAAGCTTCGGGAAGAGGCTAGAAGACCCACGAAAGAGCCACAAGCCCTTAGGGCGCACCCCGGGGGGCGCCCCCTAGACTTGTGGGCCCCTCGCAGACCTCCTAACCCTAATCCCATCTCTATAAATACCCAAATATTCCCCTTATGTCAGAGGGCACACCAAAAATATTTTTCCGCCACCACAAGCTTCTATTCTCGTGACATCCCATCTTGGGGCTTTTTCGAGCACTCTGCTGGAGGGTGATTCGATCACAGAGGGCCTCTACACCAACCTTGCTACCCTTCTGATGATGTGTGAGTAATTTACCACAGACCTATGGTTCCATAGCTAGTAGCTAGATGGCTTCTTCTCTCTCTTTGATCTTCAATACAATGTTCTCCTCGATATTCTTAGAGATCTATTCGATGTAATCTTCTTTTGTGGTGCGTTTGTTTAGATTCGATGAATTGTGGATTTATGATCAGATTATCTATGAATATTTGAGTCTTCTCTGAACTCTTTTATGCATATTAAGATAGCTTTGTATTTCTCTCCGGTCTACGATTTGGTTTGGCCAACTAGATTTGTTTTTCTTGCAATGGGAGAGGTTGTGATGGGTTCAATCTTGCGGTGTCCTCATCCAGTGACAGTAGGGGTAGCGAGGCACATATCGTATTATTGCCATTAAGGATAAAAAGATGGGGGTTTTTCCATATTGTTTGGATCTATCCCTCTACATCATGTCATCTTGCTTAAAGCGTTACTCCATTCTTGTTAACTTAATACACTAGATGCATGTCGGATAGCGGTCGATGTGTGGAGTAATAGAAGTAGATGCAGAATCGTTTCAGTCTACTTGTCATGGACATGATGCCTATATTCATGATCATTCCCTTAAATATTTTCATACCTATGCACTTTTCTATCAATTTCTCAACAGTAATTTGTTCACCCAGTGCTTTCTTCAGGAGAGAAGCCTCTAGTGAAACATATGGCCCTCGGGTCTATTTCTCATCATATATTTTCAGATCTATAAAACCGAAAACCCAAAAATACCTTTCTGCAATTTATTTATATTTATTTTTATTTTGCCTTTTACTTATATTTTATACCTATCTCTGTTAGATCTCGCTCTTGCTAGTGACCGTGAAGGGATTGACAACCCCTTTTTCGCGTTGTGTGCAAGTGTTTGTTAGTTTGTGCAGGTGCATCTATTGAGGACTTCCTTGTACCTCCTACTGGATTGATACCTTGGTTATTAACTGAGGGAAATACTTATCTCTACTTCGTTGCATCACCCTTTCCTCTTCAAAGGAAAAATCAACGCAAGCTCAAGAAGTAGCATACCTACCCAGCCTACATGTTTCGACAACCCTTCTGCATGTCCTGAAGATTATTGCGTCGGATTGTCGATGACATGGAAGCCAATGAACTATTCTTCATGTAATGGAGGAATGATGTTGGTGTGCAGGGTTTTTCTTGTTTTTAGAAGGTGACTGTGACACTTCATATGATTGCATATGGCACTCGTACATATATGATTGATGAGTATCTTCCCATGGCCTAAGATAAATCAAAAAGTGCACAACCATATTTGTTGATATTATGGTTTTTTATGTACAACATTATTTGCGAGCACCCAATGCCAAGGACACAATGAGGGTTCTATCAATGAATGAACCATGAGGACGTCCTGGGATGCTTGTGAGTGTTGACTATATGCATTGGAGCTAAAACTGCTCTGTAGCTTGGCACAACCAATTCATTGGGCATTGCCATGATCCAATAATTACTTTGGAAGTGGTTGTCTCAGATGATTTCTGTATTTGGCATTGCTACATTGGGTTGTCAAGATCTCACAATGACATCAATGTCTTGTAGATGTCTTGTCTATTTGCTAGGCTAGAAGATGGTATTGCTCCACCATGCAACTAGACAGTGAATGGCCATCGGTATGACTAAGACTACTATATAATTAATGAAATTATCCACCTTGGTCAACATTTGTGGAGATAATCATGGGACCAAAAAACTAAAGCATTTTCACAAAGATGCAATAATCACCAAGGAAGGGCATTGAGAGAACATTTGGACTGCTACAAGCAAGGTTTGAATTTTTTTTCGCGGTCTTGCTCATTTCTTGAACACATATGTCTTGGTAAAGATCATGACATGTTGTGTGATCCTACACAACACGGTCATCGAGGATAATAGGATTTGCCCAGCCCCATGGACTATGAAAATGTTAGCACAATCGCTAGGCCTCGGAGGCGCAGAAACTTCATTCAAGAGGCATACCCAAAGATCGAAGATCGCGCCTCCCAGGATCAGTACAATGAGGATCTTATTGGGCATCATTGGTAGCTAGCTTGGAGATATTCCATTTATTTTTCTTTAAAATTGATTTATTTTTAGTTGAAACTTTTGTTTCATTGTATTATTATTATTTTAAGTCTACTATGCAACTTTATTCTTGTAGACTTTTTGGGCATCCAAGCGTACAGTTTTTAGGACAACAACAAATTTCCATCAAATGGTTGACCTAATGTTTATTAACCCGTGAGAGGTGTAGGATGAAGGTGGTTCTCTCTCAAATAACCCTGCAATCAAATATAAGTGGACTCTTGTGTCCCAAACAACCTATTACAATTGTCACTTGTGTAGGTGCACTAGTTTGGTGAAGAGATGATGATAAAATGTGTAATATGGATGGTAGAAATAGGTTTTGTATTCAAAACAAATAGAAATAGCAAGGTAGCAAGGAACAAAAGTGAGTAAAACGGTGTTGCAATGCTTGAAAATAAGGCCTAGGGTTCATACTTTAACTAGTTCCAACTCTCAGCATCATTAACATAATTAAACCCCATGATAATCCTTCAAAACTACAACAAAGAATTACTTCAAAGTTTCTATTTCTATCGGATAAAGTAGAATGAAATCACGTTTTGATTTCCAATCTTGATCTATTGAAAAGCCACAAAGTGTCACGGATAGTCCCATAAATTGTACTACAACAACAACAACAACATATGATACTCCGTTCAACCTTTGTGCTAAGAGTACGCCAATGTCACTACGGGTATCAACAAGTTAATTACTAGATATGCATCATGTAATCTCAAATCCAAAGTATTCAATCCAACATATAGAAACATGAAAGAGCAAGACTCAATTCACCATAAAAATGATATAGGGGGGAGAACATCATATTATCCAACTTCATTATTAAATCTCGTAATACAATCAAGATCGACTCCATCAAGAACATTAGAGAGAGAGAGATCAAACACATAGCTACTAGTACATACCCTCGGCCCGTGGAAGAACTACTCACACATCACCCTGAGAATGGAAAAGAAGTTGTTAGTGATGGTCATGGTGATGATGGAGATGTCCCCGACGGTGTCCCGACACCACTAGTGGAGAGGGGGGAGGGGCCCCTCCTTCTTCTTCTTCCTTGGTCCTCTAGGGACAGAGGGAACTCTTCCCTAGATTGGATCTCTCTATTTTCTTCTATGTTTTCACTATTGTTCTCTGGCAGAACGCAGTTTTTTTCCGGAGATCCGTAACTTTGACCGGGCTCAAATTTTGAGGGGATGTTTTCATAAAATTATCTTTATTTCGGTTGAAGGAGAGCTCTGACTAACTTAAGGGCTGCCCACACAGGCCCATGACGCGTCCAGGGGGTGACCGCACCATCTGGCTGTGTGGGGCTCTCGGGCACCGTCTTGCATTGATTCCTTTGCCCAGAAATCACATATATTCCAGAAAAGTCATACTAAATTACCGAGGTATTTTGACCTTCCTAGATATTGATTTCCCGTAAAACCAAAAACAGAACTTGACACTGGGCACTAGATTAATAGGTTAGTACATAAACATAATATAAAAGTGCACCAAAACCATATATAGTTGATATTAATATAGCATGAATACTTCATAAATTACGGATACATTGAAGAAGTGTCAGTTGTATTTGTTTAATGATTTGTAATATTTTGTTGAATTACTCATCCAAATTCGAGTAGTAGAGTATATAGAAGAAACAGAAGAAATTTTCATTGAGGTTGCATTATGGCAACTCTAAGTTTGTGCACAGCCTTCGGGCCTCCAAAAAATTAAGGGGAACGCTCCGTATGAGTTATGGGGGCTGCAGATATGGCAACCCCATTATCGTTGCTCTAACACAAGATCACGTCGGCTACTCTTGTTTTTTATATCAATCAAAATGAGTCCATACTAGTCACTTGAGTTATTATATAAGCCAGCAAAAAAACATACACCCGGTCCCCGTGTCGCTCTCACGGGTGGCATGGGGAAACCTAGCCACCACAGAATGCGACACTATGTACCCTCCAGAAGCCCCGCCACTTCCCAAGGATACGGTCGAGCTAAGCTCGCGCCGTGGAAGGTGGCCGAGGAGCATGCTCTCATGACGCCTTCACCCCCGATCGGAATAGTGATGATGTAGGCAATGAATTCTATAACATCAGTGACTCCTCCGCCAGTACGACAACTAGGCGAAGTGGCGATCAAGCATGGCTTCAGCGATGGCCTAGCAACATCCAATGACGGGTCGGGGCAGGTGACTATGCCGGCTCCTTTTTGCTCATGCGGTTTTGGCTTATGACAATTGGGATATGTGCGGAGTGACTCGGTTGTAGCCTCTGAGGCAATGTTTGGGGCGAGATCATGGTTCTTCTCAGGCCCTCCCTTGCCTCTAGATCTGCTATGTGGGATCTAGCCCATTGGGCCTAGCCGGTCTCCGACTAACGGTGAAGACGATGATGTGGTGGTAGGGTGGCCCACAATTCATGTGATTCAGCATCAACTCTGCCGGGGAAAGTTGTGCTCCTGGTTTTAGATGGATCCGTTGACGGCGGCACCTATGGGCACCGTTACCTTGTGGGAGGCGTCGGGGATGTAGTTTTAGCCTTCCCGCTCGACATGTTCCTGGGGATACCTCAGATCCGGGTCCTCTGGATTGTAGGATGGCAATGCTATGGCCATGATTGGCATCACGTTCCCTCTTGGGGGCATCGTCCTGGAGATAAGACCTATCTGAGGTACTCGTAGTTCGAGTTGGCGGTCATTGGCAGCTCGTGTGTCAAGATTGATGCGGATGAGTGAGGTCAGGGTCGCGACAAAATTTTGGTAGTTGGCTCTTTGGCATGTTTGAGGCATCGTCTGGGTTTGTTTGTTACCGAGGAGTCAGAGTTGCAGTAGCGAGGCTGGGGTGGCGACGTGACTTGCAGCTTGTGGTCTGGCTCGGCGATCCTTCATGACACTAACCTTGCATTTTTTTTGACTATACACAGTAGGGCAAAACCCCACTGCAATTTTTATATTATTTCAACATAGAGATCCAGCAATACAAAAAGGCTTGAGAGAAGCCAAAAACAAGAAAGAAAGAAAGAGAGAAAAGAAAGAAAGAAACTAGCAGCTACTAAAATACAAAAGATTACAAGACAAGGTTGTCAAGCCAGAGACAGAAAGCTCTAGCATAGCTCTTCTTTATTCTGAACCTTAGCAAATTGATTTCCTCCAAGAAGATGACTTTCCATCCCTGAATGCTTGGTTGCATGTCTTGAAAAATGAGGTTGTTCCTAGAGATCCAGATGGCCCATGAAGCTAGGATGATGATTTCCATGAAGAAAGGCACATAAAGTTTTAATTTTAGATCAGTGGAAGCCTCAAGAACTGAGACATTGGCCTGCCTAGTGGGACAAATTATGTCCCAACACTGAGCAGCAAAAGGACATGTCCAAAAGAGATGTTGAAGTGTTTCCTCCTGCTGGCAATTGTTTACAGCATAATTGTAGTTGTCCAAATGAAAAGATTTCCTTCTAAGGAGATTCCTGGTATTGAGTCTGTCATGTAGTAACCTCCAAAAGAACACCTTGTGCTTGGGTTGACAAGAGCTATTCCAAATCCAGTTAAATTGTTGGGGGTACTATTTTAACTCCCATCATCAGTTTATATGCCTTTGCAACTGAGTATTGATCATTTCCCCAAATATAGCTCCAGGTATCTGTACATTCCAGATATTCAGAACCCCTCAAAGATATACAAATGTCCTCCATTGCTTCAAATTCTTGGAATGCTTGCACTGTCAATGGTAAATGAAAGAGATCCTCCAGAAATTCAGTGTGAATAATGGTATGCACAGTGGAGTTCCTATTCTTCACAAAAGAAAAGAGATGAGGGAACATGTCCTGAAGGCAAGCTGAGTGCCAGAGATCAGACCAGAAAAAAGCACTTTTGCCATCTCCAATGTGGCATCTAGCCATGGATTTGAAATTGTCAATGAGCTTAAGATTTGCTTTCCACCAAAAAGATCCTATCCAACTGTTGCCAGGCAGTAAATCAGCACTGTAATGTGCTTCCCAGATCAAGTTAACCCATGGAATGTTGTGTCTGTTATAAAACGTGTGCAGATTCTTGAGTAGCAAAGCTTTGTTTTGGACAAAGATGTCCATCACTCCCAATCCTCCTTGGTCTTTTGGTCTACAAACAATACTCCAAGCCACCATGGCAGGCCTATGATCCTCCAAATCAGGGCCTCTCCAGAGGCAATGCCTCAATAATTTAATAGCTTGAGCTTTAATGGTGATAGGTACATCAAGACATCGCATAAGGTAAATCAGCAGAGAGTTGATCACAGATTTTACCAACAATAGTCTTCCAGCCATGGTCAAAAAACAAGATAGACCCATAAGTTTCTTCTGTAGTCTTGTGACCAGAGGTAAACATTGCTCAATAGTTGGTTTATGAATACCCAGAGGTGCACCCAAATATTGGATGGGAAAGAATTCCCTTTTACGTTGGAAAGTATTAGTCAGAATTTCAACTTTCTCCTCGGGTACATTGAGTGGGATGAGGCTTGATTTAGAGTAGTTAACTTTCAGTCCAGTAGCATCTGCAAAAGTATTGAGGAGGGCTTTGAGGCAGTGTAGTTGTTTGGCATCTGCTTGGAGGAGGACCAAAGTGTCATCTGCATATTGTACTATTGGGAAATCAGGGCAGGAGTTCACTTGCAGAGGTGAAGAAAGTAAACCCATTTGCATGACCTTGCATATTTCTTTGTCATAGCTTGCCTTCGGACTTGGAGCTACCCTGCCACCGGCGCGTGTGGCCGGTTATTTGGCATAGACCGGCAGGTCTCGTGTGCTCTTTGTGGCAAGGCATCATTGTTGGACGAATGCACTCAAGTTGGAGACGTTTGCTCGGGAGAGGTGATGATGTTGGCAGTTTGCGCACAAGCCTCAGCGGTTTTCGTTTCTTTAGGGATGTGTGTGGATCTTGTGGGCAGCTAAGTCGGCCACTGGTGTCCTGTGTGGGCGTGTTGTACCAGTTTTTCGTAATTAATCAGGTAATTATCTTCTTCTTAAATAGATTGAGTCTTAGGACTCCAGTTTTAAAAGATAAAAATAAATTAGTAATCCAGCTGGCTAGGACAACTATTCTGATTTACTCCCTTCGTCTTAAAATAAGTGACTCGACTTTATACTATGTGCGTCATATTTTCTGACAAGTGAGGTTGGACTGAAGCATATAAAGAACATTTATCGCAATGGTGACAGTGCCACCGAGATTGAACAATATTCTTCCACGTCGGCACCAATAGATTTGATTTGATCAGGACTCATGCTATCAAAGGATCCAATAAATTAGTGCAACTCCAGCCTGGACATATTATACAGGCCTGTCAGGTCAAATAATGCGCAAACATATGAAACTGAAAAAAAAAATGCGCAAGTAGATGATCTCAGAAAAGATTGTGCAGGAGTCTAAGGCGACATGGCAAGGAGTGGAGTACATCTTGTCACAAAAAAAAATACGGAGATGGCTGCTAATTACTAATCAACTAGCTAGCTTTAGTTTGATGGTAAGTAAACATGAGAATCTTTTGAGTCGTGCTGGAGCGCCCGTCCCTCTCAAACTCCTTAAAGGAGACAACATCTACCCCGCGTGGCCTCATCATGCCCATTGTGTTTCCCTTATCCAAGTTAATTTAATAGGGGAGTTAGTGAAGCATTAGATTAGAAATAATGCATCCACGCCGTGCATGCCCCCTAGTATTTTATTCTCCGCCTTCACGTCGCATTTCGGTGTCAATTGTGGCTAGCTGGTTTTCATTAGTCGCTTCTGCATAGTATGGGCGTGTTTGTTTTTAGGGACTTTTTTGTGTAAGGACTAAAAAAAGTTCTTTTTAAAGACTTTTTTATCAAACGGGAAAGACTTTTGAGGGACTAAACTAGGCATTTGGGACTAAATGAAGAAGACTCTCAAGGAGAGTCTTTTGGAGTCTTTTTGGAACTTTTCCAACAATGCCCCTCCATACATATATTGGCACGCCACCTCATGGTGTTGTTTGATTGTTATTTTTTATATACTAGGGGCAACATGGTCATTTAATAACCTTTAGGAAGGGATCAGGGACTTTTAAGGCCCTGTTTGGTTCATAAGTCCTAGGACTTTTTTTAGTCCCAACTTATAAGTTTCAAGTCTCTAAAAAGTCCCTACCTGTTTGGTTCCTGGGACTTATAAGTCTCTATAAGACCATATTACAACTATAAGTCTCTATAAATTCCTCATTGAGAGTCTTATTTCATAAGTACCAAATGCCTACTTTAAGTCCCTATAAGTCCCTCCTGTTTGGTTTAGATGGAACTTATAGGGACTTATTTAAGTCCCTAGACTAATAAGTCCCTGAAAACAAACACCCTCTAAGTCTCTTGAAACAAACAGGGAAGGACTTTTTAGGGATTAGGGACTTTTTAGTTGGGACTAGAAAAAGTTCTAGGACTAAAGAACCAAACATCATCTATATGTTGCGTCGGCATTGTTGGGTTTTTCACTACTAGTAAGGGTGCACGTGCAACACACGTATTATCATGTGAACACAATCAACATTCATCCTAGGAAAAAATATATCAATAATATGAACAAAATATAAAGATGCACCAACATAAGAGAGACAATAAAGATGTTTAACAATGTTGTAACACAAAAAAGTTTACTCGGACTAAAACTCTAGTGAACATATTGGAGAACCCTGGTATTCATGTTTTTTCCTATCAAATAGGTAATGCTACGAACCAATTTTTTACTAATTACACACATGGGAAATTGACAAATAATATTGGAAAAAAATTCCGAGTCGAGTGCATCATTCATCAGCGTCATTAGCCGAGAAGCCAAGCCGAGAGATATCCTCGTGTGATCATCAGCGTCATTAGCGAAGTCACCAGCTTGGTCGAGCTAGGCCGCCGCTCACCAGTGCGCCTCGTGCCCCGTACACCAGCCATGCTGGCCGAGCCTGTCGCCGCGATGCGCTAGCTCGCGTGGGCCCTGCTGTCCGAACCCCACCCACCGCGTATGCCGCCACCGGTGTCTGGTCGGGCACGGCTGCCATGCGCCTGCGCGGGTGATGCACAGAGCCACGGCCTCGTTCCGCCCGCTGCCAGCCGCGTCGCGCGAGGCACGCCTAGGCCCTGGCCCCCACATCCCGTCGCTCGGAGCTCGCCGCTGTCGCCTGCCATCGTCGCCACCCGCCGTTCGGCACGAGCCACGCCGTCGTGGGCCATGAGCAACAACCGGTGCGCGCTGAGGTACATCTCCGACGCTCCAGCTCCGCCCCCGTCGGCCCCGATGGAGCAATCCATCACCGCAGCGGTCGAAGTATCTTTTTCTTCCGTGTCTTGCGGGTTGAGGACATTGGCACGGTCAATCAACCTAAGTTCATGGGAGCGTTCGCCCCTCGATCCTTGGGGACATGCGCCGCCGGCGCCGGACAGGGTCGGCCCGCGTTGCCTGGAGTAACGTTGGGCGCGTCTTCTCCTATGCGTGCCCTGTTCTTCCTCCCTCATGCGTTGCTTTGGGTTCCTCAACGACGGGCTCCTCGCACATCCCGGTGGCGGCGGCTCGCTTGCATTGTCGGGTGGCTTGCATGCTCTTGAGAATTTCTCACTTTTGGATGGAGGTTTCGTACGGGAATTGATGGGATTGAGAGGTGAGCGCTAATGAAGGGAGAGAGGTTAACCGATTGTAGTTCAGATTGCATACGTTGCATGATTGTATGCGTGATTGTAGGAGTTGCCGAGGGATGTGGGCTGTTATCCTCGGTGGAGTGCGGTCAGTCCTTGGAAATTGCTAAGTTCACACCATAAAATTGTTAGATCAATGACGGCTGTTAGATCGAGATCTATGGACAAATCGGGTGGTGCTAACTGGGTCGTGGGGTATTGTGGGACTAATTGCGGGGTGCACGTAAAAAAGTTTTTGTTTGATTGTTTAATAGTAGTGGAGATCAATCAACCTAAATTCATGGGAGCGTTCGCCCCTCGATCCTTGGGGACATGCGCCGCCGGCGCCGGACAGGGTCGGCCCGCGTTGCCTGGAGCAACGTTGGGCGCGTCTTCTCCTATGCGTGCCCTGTTCTTCCTCCCTCATGCGTTGCTTTGGGTTCCTCAACGACGGGCTCCTCGCACATCCCGGTGGCAGCGGCTCGCTTGCATTGCCGGGTGGCTTGCATGCTCTTGAGAATTTCTCGCTTTTGGATGGAGGTTTCGTACAGGAATTGATGGGATTGAGAGGTGAGCGCTAATGAAGGGAGAGAGGTTAACCGATTGTAGTTCAGATTGCATGCGTTGCATGATTGTATGCGTGATTGTAGGAGTTGCCGAGGGATGTGGGCTGTTATCCTCGGTGGAGTGCGGTCAGTCCTTGGAAATTGCTAAGTTCACACCATAAAATTGTTAGATCAATGACGGCTGTTAGATCGAGATCTATGGACAAATCGGGTGGTGCTAACTGGGTCGTGGGGTATTGTGGGACTAATTGCGGGGTGCACGTAAAAAAGTTTTTGTTTGATTGTTTAATAGTAGTGGAGATCAATCAACCTAAATTCATGGGAGCGTTCGCCCCTCGATCCTTGGGGACATGCGCCGCCGGCGCCGGACAGGGTCGGCCCGCGTTGCCTGGAGCAACGTTGGGCGCGTCTTCTCCTATGCGTGCCCTGTTCTTCCTCCCTCATGCGTTGCTTTGGGTTCCTCAACGACGGGCTCCTCGCACATCCCGGTGGCAGCGGCTCGCTTGCATTGCCGGGTGGCTTGCATGCTCTTGAGAATTTCTCGCTTTTGGATGGAGGTTTCGTACAGGAATTGATGGGATTGAGAGGTGAGCGCTAATGAAGGGAGAGAGGTTAACCGATTGTAGTTCAGATTGCATGCGTTGCATGATTGTATGCGTGATTGTAGGAGTTGCCGAGGGATGTGGGCTGTTATCCTCGGTGGAGTGCGGCCAGTCCTTGGAAATTGCTAAGTTCACACCATAAAATTGTTAGATCAATGACGGCTGTTAGATCGAGATCTGTGGACAAATCGGGTGGTGCTAACTGGATCGTGGGGTATTGTGGGACTAATTGCGGGGTGCACGTAAAAAAGTTTTTGTTTGATTGTTTAATAGTAGTGGAGATACTGTCCCTCATCGATCGTGTGTTGTATGCTTTTTCGGCCTGGTTTCCCGTATAAACCACGCCACTCTATTTTGTTTTCTCTCTCTTAAATCGGCAGTGCACTTGCCTTGCACACGTCAAAAAAGAAGTGCCATGTAGACACAGATACTTGTAGCTGGTCTGACGAAATTACTGTAACTTTAGAGACGCTTGGTTTTGATGACCATAGGAAAATGAAAGTTGCAATATGAGTCGCCGTACAGTGTGACATGTTGTGGTTGGTGATGTGCCTGTCCTGCAAGCATTTAGGAGCTAGGCGTCAACACGCACGTGCGACGGTGCGAGAGTCGTGTGACACGACAGGCAAGGCGTGCACTCGAAGGGGGAGTACTCCATGTGGAAAGTGAGGCGTCTTCGTAAAGAATCAAGGCAAGAATCCGATTGTAATTTAATCAGCAATTCTCCGAACACCACTTGTGAAACTCGCTAGATTTCAGCAGCCTAGTCGCCTAGATACATCTACACTGTTTGCATCGCGGCTGCCATTTAATTATCAGGTCACATCACGATCATTTTCTTACTGGCTTAATTTCCTAACTATACTTTCAAAGGAAAAGTTACCTAATTATTGCCTTTTCCCCTCTTTTCTTTTATGCTTCTCTCTGGCCAACTCCTCCTTTTCTTTGTCTTCCATTTCTTTCCCATCACCTTCAAGATGCCTCACGGAAGAAGGCTACTAAATTAAAACTATAGTTTACATGGAAGCTTATGGCCATGGATTAGCCATGTCGCCTCCTAAGACTTTTGCTTTCGCAAATCACGACCAGCACTAAGTTAATAATGGCTTCCCAACCACATCAATCACCATATATGTAAAGCCCAGTCCTTGTTGCACTAATGTCACATCACGTCACCATTTCGATCTTAGCTGGCACACCTCACAAAGGCAAATCTCTGTCTTCAAATGTGTGATTAAGAGCGAGATGTAATATAAAGATAAAGAAATTAACAAATTGGAGGTGTGAGCCCGCTGACTTGAAACAGAAGAAAAGCTTCGAGTCACACCAACAAAGATTTTTTCTTTTGAAAAGGAGATTACTGTTAGGATATTATTAATCATGAGTTAACTAAGGGAAATCTAGGCTAATTCTACCCATCGTGTGGTTCCCTTTCTCCCTGTAGATCTCAACCGACCGGATTCTCCGGTTGTGACAGTTCCTGTAAAGATGCTTGTTGCACGCGTCTCTTGTACGCATATAAATAGGAACATGACCTGGACAAGGCGATGAATCAGAAACTATTGCTTTCAATTTTTGAGCAATTGTTTGGTTTAAAAAATAACTTTCGTAAGAGTTAATTGTTCTGCTTCGGGGAAGCAAAGAGGTGGCTAAATAATATGTTGATCTGCTTGGTTGTGCATATTGCCAATTTTGATTAAATATTTGATAATTCCAATTCTTTATGAACGGTTCACTATGTTGAAGAGCCCTCAGAGAAAGAAATGTTTGAGCAGTTTTAAAGGCAAATTGCTCTTCGTTAGAGGACGACCTAATCAACTCGGTCCTCACGAACATGGCTCTCTACATAGTCTTATCTTCCAACTCCCTAAACCACCCAGACCAGATTATTCCATATCCAAATTCTTCGCAGAAAGAGATAGCGAAAAGTATTAGCCTACAAAATGGAGTGTGGTTTGTCGACCAAAAGACCGGAGTGGTCTAGGCATTCAGGACCTACATGTTAAGAATGACGCCTTACTCATTAAGTGGTTGTTCAAGCTACGTACAAAAGAGGGCGTTCGGCTAACTATTTTTTTTCCTTTTTGCGAGAAAACTTCCAATTTATTTATCTTCAATCATGGTTGTACATCAAAATAAAAAATAATACAAATTACATCCAGATCCGTAAACCAGCTAGCGACGATTGCAAGCATTGAAGTGAGCCAAAGGCGCGCTGTCGTTATCGCCCCTCCCTCGCCGCAGCTGGGCAAAACTTGTTGTGATAGATAGTTGGGAAGTTGTCGTGCTAAGGTCTCATAGGACTAGCGCACCAGAACAACAACCGCTGCCCATGAAGAGATGCATAGATCGGAAGGATCCAACTTGAAGACACACGAACGTAGACAAACAAAGGTCGGTTCCGACTCGATCCACCAAAGATATCCACCAACCAAATCCCACGAGATCCGTCGGAGACACATGGCAAACTCTACTATGCAATAAGTATCTAGGAGAAAAAGCGGTGTCCTGGGCATTTTTGAAGCCCGGTAACTCACAATTTCGGGCCAACCTAATGGCAACAAAGAAGCATATTTTTCGCTTTGGTTCTTTTGCGATAAAGGACGGCTTTCTGGGAGGATAAGTGGTTTGAAAACACTACTCTGGGAACATAATCCAACTTTGTGTCGTATTATTCGCGATAAGAATCATACCCTTGCACATGTGCCCAGCTCCTCCTCACCGGATGTTCCATTTAGGAGGAATTTGGTTAGCCCCGTTTTATTATATGGCAACATTTCTTATCCTATTTGCAATCAGTTAACCTGACACAATGATGGGATATTTTTTGTTGGAAACTCACTACATGTGGGTCATCTGCTGTCGACTCTATGTACCGTGCACTCATGCACTTACAGATTCTAATGGATAATATTAAACAAATAAGTAAAATACAATTAAAAAGATTTTTCATATGATATCTTCGGATGGGAGTTGTTACTAGCATGGAAGGAAGAACTATAGCTTTTGTTCTCATGATGAGATAATCAAACACCTCTTCTTTCATTGCAAGTTTCGTGTTCTACATGGTCAGCCATGTAAATAGATTCCAATTTGTATTTGTCCACCAGTGTTGCCAATATATATGGTCACTAGCTTGACAGAATATCGAATAAGTTTAACACGGTAATAAGGGTTGGAGCGTCTGCCTTTACTACGGTCGATTTGGCTAAGTAGAACTGATTTTGTTTTTAATGAAAAAAGCAATTATTCATTTCAGGTTATTTTCAGTTGTATGCACTGGTTTGTACGTGCCATGCTGCACCGAGCAGAGTACCAATCGATGTTCAAGACGGTGGGGTATATTGTTGCAGTGGGTGGAGAGTGAAGTTTTTATCCAACATGGATGATGATGACATAATCTCCAAATCGGTCCACCTCCTCCTTCGGCGAAGGCTTAATGTCGGTTTCATACAACTTTATTGTTATCAATATATTAGTTTTTTAGTCGTACTTGTTAGTTTTTGTTGTGCATCCTTACTTTGTAGAAGCTGGATATCACTTTCAATGCTTTGTATCGGTTTGATGAAGGAAATATACCCTAGAGACAATAATAAAGTTATTATTTATTTCCTTATTTCATGGTAAATGTTTATTATTCATGCTAGAATTGTATTAACCGGAAACATAATACATGTGTGAATACATAGACAAACAGAGTGTCACTAGTATGCCTCTATTTGACTAGCTCGTTGGTCAAAGATGGTTATGTTTCCTAAACCATAGACATGAGTTGTCATTTGATAAACGTGATCACATCATTAGGAGAATGATGTGATTGACTTGACCCATTCTGTTAGCTTAGCACTTGATTGTTTTAGTTTACTGCTATTGCTTTCTTCATGACTTATACATGTTCCTATGAGTATGAGATTATGCAACTCCCGATTACCGGAGAAACACTTTGTGTGCTACCAAACGTCACAACGTAACTAGGTGATTATAAAGGTGCTCTACAGGTGTCTCTGATGGTACTTGTTGAGTTGGCATAGATCGAGATTAGGATTTGTCAATCCGATTGTCGAAGATGTATCTCTAGGCCCTCTCGGTAATGCACATCACTATAAGCCTTGCAAGCAATGTGACTAATAAGTTAGTTGTGGGATGTTGCATTACGGAACGATTAAAAGAGAATTGACGGTAACGAGATTGAACTAGGTATTGAGATACCGACGATCGAATCTCGGGAAAGTAACATACCGATGACAAAGGGAACAACGTATGTTGTTATGCGGTTTGACCGATAAAGATCTTCGTAGAATATGTAGGAGCCAATATGAACATCCAGGTTCCGCTATTGGTTATTGACCGAAGACGTGTCTCGGTCATGTCTACATAGTTCTTGAACCCGTAGGGTCCGCACGCTTAACGTTCGGTGATGATCGGTATTATGAGTTTATGTGATTTGATGTACCGAAGGTAGTTTGGAGTCCTGGATGAGATCGGCGAAATGACGAGGAGTCTCGAAATGGTCGAGACGTAAAGATAGATATATTGGACGACTATATTAGGACATCAGAAAGGTTCTGAGTGATTCGGGTATTTTCCGGAGTACCGGGGAGTTACGGGAATACGGAGAAGAAGTATTAGGCCTCATGGGCCAAAGTGGTGGAAGAGAGGATGCAGGGCGCGCGGCCCCCCTAGCCCAAACCGAATTGGACTAGGGGAGCGGCCCCCTTTCCTCCTTTCCTCCCTCTCCTCCTTCCTTTCCCCCTCCTAGTAGGAGTAGAAAAGGGGAGTCCTACTCCTACTAGGAGGAGGACTCCTCCTCCTGGCGCGCCTTGCAAGGGCCGGCCAGCCTCCCCCTTGCTCCTTTATATACGGGGGCAGGGGGCACCCTAGAACACACAAGTTGATTGTTACAAGCCGTGTGTGGTGCCCCCCTCCACCATAATCCACCTCGATCATATCGTAGCGGTGCTTAGGCGAAGCCCTGCATCGGTAGCAACATCATCACCGTCATCACACCGTCATGCTGATGGAACTCTCCCGTGAAGCTTTGCTGGATTGGAGTTCGTGGGACGTCATCGAGCTGAACGTGTGCTGAACTCAGAGGTGCCGTGCGTTCGGTACTTGGATCAGTCGGATCGTGAAGACGTTCGACTACATCAACCGCGTTCTCATAACGCTTCCGCTTACGGCCTATGAGGGTACGTAGACGATACTCTCCCCTCTCGTTGATGTGCATCACCTGCTGGAAATATGCCCTAGAGGCAATAATAAATTGGTTATTATTATATTATATTTCATTGTTCATGATAATCGTTTATTATCCATGCTAGAATTGTATTGATAGGAAACTCGGATACATGTGTGGATACATAGACAACACCATGTCCCTAGTAAGCCTCTAGTTAACTAGCTCGTTGATCAATAGATGGTTACGGTTTCCTAACCATGGACATTGGATGTCATTGATAACGGGATCACATCATTAGGAGAATGATGTGATGGACAAGACCCAATCCTAAGCCTAGCACAAAGATCGTGTAGTTCGTATGCTAAAGCTTTTCTAATGTCAAGTATCATTTCCTTAGACCATGATATTGTGCAACTCCCGGATACCGTAGGAGTGCTTTGGGTGTGCCAAACGTCACAACGTAACTGGGTGGCTATAAAGGTACACTACGGGTATCTCTAAAAGTGTCTGTTGGGTTGGCACGAACCGAGACTGGGATTTGTCACTCCGTGTAACGGAGAGGTATCTCTGGGCCCACTCGGTAGGACATCATCATAATGTGCACAATGTGAGCAAGGAGTTGATCACGGGATTATGTGTTACGGAACGAGTAAAGAGACTTGCCGGTAACGAGATTGAACAAGGTATCTGGATACCGACAATCGAATCTCGGGCAAGTATCGTACCGATAGACAAAGGGAATTGTATACGGGATTGATTGAATCCTTGACATCGTGGTTCATCCGATGAGATCATCATGGAGCATGTGGGAACCAACATGGGTATCCAGATCCCGCTATTGGTTATTGATCGGAGAGTTGTCTCGGCCATGTCTGCATGACTCCCGAGCCCGTAGGGTCTACACACTTAAGGTTCGATGATGCTAGGGTTATAGGGAAAGTATGTACGCGGTTACCGAATGTTGTTCGGAGTCCCGGATGAGATCCCGGACGTCACGAGGAGTTCCGGAATGGTCCGGAGGTAAAGATTTAAATATGGAAAGTCTCGTTTTGGTCACCGAAAAGGTTTCGGGTGCTATCGGTAATGTACCGGGACCACCGGAAGGGTCCCGGGGGTCCACCAGGTGGGGCCACCAGCCCTAGAAGGCTGCGTGGGCCAAGTGTGGGAGGGGACCAGCCCCAGGTGGGCTGGTGCGCCCCCCCCCCCCACCAAGGCCCAAGGCGCAAGGGAGAGTGGGAGGGGGCAAACCCTAGGTCTAGATGGGCCTTAAGGCCCACCCTAGGTGCGCCCCCTCTCCCCCCCTTGGCCGCCACCCTAGATGGGTTTTGGGGCTGCCTCCACCCCTAGGGAGGGAACCCTAGATGGGGGCGCAGCCCCTCTCCTTCCCCTATATATACTTGAGTTATTGGGGGCTGCAAGACACACGAGATCATCTCCCTCTTGGCGCAGCCCTACCTCTCTCCCTCCTCGTCTCTCGTAGTGCTTGGCGAAGCCCTGCTGGAGTTCCGCGCTCCTCCACCACCACCACGACGTCATGCTGCTGTTGGACGGAGTCTTCCCCAACCTCTCCTTCTCCCCTTGCTGGAGCAAGGCGTGGGAGACGTCACCGGGCTGCACGTGTGTTGAACGCGGAGGCGCCGTTGTTCGGCACTTAGATCGGAATCAACCGCGATCTGAATCGCTGCGAGTACGACTCCTTCATCCGCGTTCTTGCAACGCTTCCGCTTAGCGATCTACAAGGGTATGTAGATGCACTCCCCTTCCCCTCGTTGCTAGACTACTCCATAGATTGATCTTGGTGATGCGTTGAAAATTTTAAATTTCTGCTACGATCCCCAACAGTGGCATCATGAGCTAGGTCTATGCGTAGTTTCTATGCACGAGTAGAACACAAGTTGTTGTGGGCGTTGATTTTTTCAATTTACTTGTCGTTACTAGTCTTATCTTGATTCGGCGGCATCGTGGGATGAAACTACCCGGACCGACCTTACACGTACGCATACGTGAGACTGGTTCCACCGACTGACATGCACTAGTTGCATAAGGTGGCTAGTGGGTGTCTGTCTCTCCCACTTTAGTCGGATCGGATTCGATAAAAAGGGTCCTTATGAAGAGTAAATAGAAATTGGCATATCACGTTGTGGTTTTGGCGTAGGTAAGAAACGTTCTTGCTAGAAACCTATAGCAGCCACGTACAAACTTGCAACAACAATTAGAGGACGTCTAACTTTTTTGCAGCATGTGTCATGTGATGTGATATGGCCAAAAGGATGTGATGAATGATATATGTGATGTATGAGATTGATCATGTTCTTGTAATAGGAATCACGACTTGCATGTCGATGAGTATGACAATCGGCAGGAGCCATAGGAGTTGTCTTAATTTATTTATGACCTGTGTGTCAACATAAACGTCATGTAATTACTTTACTTTATTGCTAAAGCGTTAGCCATAGTAGTAGAAGTAATAGATGACGAGACAACTTCAAGAAGACACGATGATGGAGATCATGGCGTCATGCCGGTGACAACGATGATCATGGAGCCCCGAAGATGGAGATCAAAAGGAGCAAAATGATATTGGCCATATCATGTCACTATTTGATTGCATGTGATGTTTATCATGTTTTACTCTTATTTGCTTAGAACGACGATAGCTTAAATAAGATGATCCCTCACAATAATTTCAAGAAAGTGTTCCCCTTAACCGTGCACCATTAGTAAGGTTCGTTGTTTCGAAGCACCATGTGATGATCGGGTGTGATAGATTCTAACGTTCGAATACAATGGGTGTAAGCCATATTTACACACGCAATACACTTAGGTTGACTTGACGAGCCTAGCATGTACAGACATGGCCTCGGAACACGGAAGACCAAAAGGTCGAGCATGAGTCGTATAGAAGATACGATCAACATGAAGATGTTCACCGATGTTGACTAGCCCGTCTCACGTGATGATCGGACACGACCTAGTTGACTCGGATCATGTTTCACTTAGATGACTAGAGGGATATCTATCTGAGTGGGAGTTCATTAAATAATTTGATTAGATGAACTTAATTATCATGAACATAGTCTAAATTGTCTTTGCAAATATGTTGTAGATAAATAGCTCACGTTGTAGCTCCCTGTTTCAATACGTTCCTAGAGAAAGACCAAGTTGAAATATATTGTAAGCAATGATACGGACTGGGTCCGTAGTCCGAGGAGTGTCCTCACTGCTACACAGAAGGCTTATGTCTTTGATGCACCGCTCGATGTGCAAACCCCTACAATGTAGAGTTAATAATGATAGTACCACTTTCTCGTGGCACTGCCGCTTAGGTCATATTGGCGTAGGATGCATGAAGAAACTCCATGTCGATGGATGTTTGGAGTCACTTGATTTTGAATCGCTTGACACATGCGAGCCATGCCTCATGGGCAGGATGACTAAGACCCCATTTTCAGGTACAATGAAACGGGCAAGTGACTTGTTGGAAATCATACATGCTGATGCGTGTGATCCAATGAGAATTGAAGCGAGCGGTGGATATCGCTATTTTCTCATCTTCACTGACGATTTGAGTAGATATAGGTATATTTACTTAATGAAGCACAAGTCTGAAACATTTGAAAAGTTCAAGCGATTTAAGAGTGAAGTTAAGAACCATCATAACAAGAAGATCAAATTCCTACAATCTGATCGATGAGAATTTCTGAGTTATGAGTTTGGCAATCACTTAAGACATTGTGGAATTGTTTCACAGTTGAAGCCACCTGGAACACCACAGGGTAATGGTGTGTCCGGACGTCGTAATTGAACCTTATGAGATATGGTGCGATCTATGATGTCTCTTACCGATCTACGTTTTCATTTTGAGGTTATGCGTTAGAGACAGCTGCATTCACTTTAGATAGGACACCATATAAGTCCGTTGAGACGACGTCGTATGAACATTGGTTTGGCAAGAAACCAAATTTGTCGTTTCTTAATGTTTGGGGCTGCGATGCTTAAGGCTTCAGCCGGAGAAGCTTGAACCCAAAAGCGGACAAACACATCTTCATAGGATACCCAAAAGGTGACAGTTGGGTACACCTTCTATCTCAGATCCGAGGGCAAATTGTTTGTCGCTAAGAACGGGTCCTTTCTCGAGAAGGAGTTTCTCTCGAAAGAATTGAGTGGGAGGAAGATAGAACTTGATGAGGTTGTCAAACCTTTACTTCAACCAGAGAGTGATGCAACACAGAAAGATGTTTTCTATGGCACCTATGTCTATTGAATAGGAAGTTAATGATAGTGATCATGAAGCTTCGGATCAAGTTGCTATCGAACCTCGTAGGTCGACAAGGATATGTACTACTCCTGAGTGGTACGGTAATCATGTCTTAGATATCATGTTGTTAGACAACAATGAACCTACGAACTATGGAGAAGCGATGGTGGGCCCGTATTTCGACAAATGGTTAGAAGCCATGAAATCCGAGATAGGATCCATGTATCAGAACAAAGTATGGACTTTGGTGGACTTGCCCGATGATCGGCGAGCCATTGAGATAAATGGATCTTTAAGAAGAAGACGGGCGTGGACGGTAATGTTACCGTCTATGAAGCTCGACTTGTGGCAAAGAGTTTTTCACAAGTTCAAGGAGTTGACTACGATGAGAATTTCTCACCCGTAGCGATGCTTAAGTCCGTCGGAATCATGTTAGCATTAGCTATATTTTTCGATTATGAAATCTGATAGATGGATGTCAAAAAACAAGTTTTCTTACCAGTTTTCGTAAGAAAAAGTTGTATGTGATACAATAAAAGGTTTTGTCGATCCTAAGAATGCTAAAAGGTATACTGGCTCCAGTGATCCTTCTATGGACTAGAGCAAGCATCTCGGAGTCAGAATATATGCTTTGATGGAGTGATCAAAGCTTTTAGGTTTATACAATGTTTGCTAGAAACTTGTATTTACAAGAAAGTGAGTGGGAGCACTACAACATTTCTGATAAGTATATGTGGATGACATATTGTTGATTCGAAATAATGTAGAATTTCTGGAAAGCATAAACGGTTGTTTGAAGAGTGTTTTTCAAAGGAAGACCTGGATAAAACTGCTTACAAATTGGGCATCAAGATCTATAAAAATAGATGAAGACGCCTGATGATACTTTCAAAGAACGCACACCTTGACATGTTTTTGAAGGAGTTCAAAATAGATCAGTCAAAGAAGGGGTTCTTACCTGAGTTGTAAGGTGTGAAGTTGAGTAAGACTCAAAGCTTGACCACGGCAGAAGAAAGAGTAAGGACGAAGGTCGTCCCCTATGCTTTTGTCATAGGCTCTATACGGTATGCCATCCTGAGTACCGCACCTGATGTGTGCCTTGCCACATGTCTGGCAAGAGGGTACAAAGGTGATCTAGGAGTAGATCACCAGATAGCGGTCAAAATTATCCTTAGAGGAATAAGGAAATGTTTCTCGGTTATGGAGGTGATAAAGAGTTCGACGTAAAGAGTTATGTCGATGCAAGCTTAACACCTATCCGGATAGCTCTGAGTAGAGATACCGGATATGTATAATGGAGCAACAATTTGGAATAGCTCCAAGTGGAACGTGGTAGCAGCATCTACAATATGACATAAAGTTTTGCGAAATACATAGGGATCTGAATATGGCAAGACCCGTTGACTACAACCTCTCTCACAAGCATAACATGATCAAACCCAGAACTCTTTGAGTGTTTATCACATAGTGATGTGAACTAGATCATTGAGTCTAGTAGACTCTTGGATGTTGGTCACATGGCGATGTGACCTGTGAGTGTTAATCACATGGCGATGTGAACTAGATTATTGACTCTAGTCCAAGTGGGAGACTGTTGGAAATATGCCCTAGAGGCAATAATAAATTGGTTATTATTATATTATATTTCATTGTTCATGATAATCGTTTATTATCCATGCTAGAATTGTATTGATAGGAAACTCTGATACATGTGTGGATACATAGACAACACCATGTCCCTAGTAAGCCTCTAGTTAACTAGCTCGTTGATCAATAGATGGTTATGGTTTCCTAACCATGGACATTGGATGTCATTGATAACGGGATCACATCATTAGGAGAATGATGTGATGGACAAGACCCAATCCTAAGCCTAGCACAAAGATCGTGTAGTTCGTATGCTAAAGCTTTTCTAATGTCAAGTATCATTTCCTTAGACCATGAGATTGTGCAACTCCCGGATACCGTAGGAGTGCTTTGGGTGTGCCAAACGTCACAACGTAACTGGGTGGTTATAAAGGTACACTACGGGTATCTCTGAAAGTGTCTGTTGGGTTGGCACGAACCGAGACTGGGATTTGTCACTCCGTGTAACGGAGAGGTATCTCTGGGCCCACTCGGTAGGACATCATCATAATGTGCACAATGTGAGCAAGGAGTTGATCACGGGATGATGTGTTACGGAACGAGTAAAGAGACTTGCCGGTAACGAGATTGAACAAGGTATCGGGATACCGACGATCGAATCTCGGGCAAGTATCGTACCGATAGACAAAGGGAATTGTATACGGGATTGATTGAATCCTTGACATCGTGGTTCATCTGATGAGATCATCGTGGAGCATGTGGGAACCAACATGGGTATCCAGATCCCGCTGTTGGTTATTGACCGGAGAGTTGTCTCGGCCATGTCTGCATGACTCCCGAGCCCGTAGGGTCTACACACTTAAGGTTCAATGACGCTAGGGTTATAGGGAAAGTATGTATGCGGTTACCGAATGTTGTTTGGAGTCCCGGATGAGATCCCGGACGTCACGAGGAGTTCTGGAATGGTCCGGAGGTAAAGATTTAAATATGGGAAGTCCCATTTTGGTCATCGGAAAGGTTTCGGGTGCTATCGGTAACGTACCGGGACCACCGGGAGGGTCCCGGGGGTCCACCAGGTGGGACCACCAGCCCTAGAAGGCTGCGTGGGCCAAGTGTGGGAGGGGACCAGCCCCGGGTGGGCTGGTGCGCCCCCCCACCAAGGCCCAAGGCGCAAGGGAGAGTGGGAGGGGGCAAACCCTAGGTCCAGATGGGCCTTAAGGCCCACCCTAGGTGCGCCCCCTCTCTCCCCCCTTGGCCGCCACCCTAGATGGGTTTTGGGGCTGTCGCCACCCCTAGGGAGGGAACCCTAGATGGGGGCGCAGCCCCTCCCCTTCCCCTATATATACTTGAGGTATTGGGGGCTGCAAGACACACGAGATCATCTCCCTCTTGGCGCAGCCCTACCTCTCTCCCTCCTCGTCTCTCATAGTGCTTGGCGAAGCCCTGCTGGAGTTCCGCACTCCTCCACCACCAACATGCCATCGTGCTGCTGCTGGATGGAGTCTTCCCCAACCTCTCCTCCTCCCCTTGCTGGATCAAGGCGTGGGAGATGTCACCGGGCTGCGCGTGTGTTGAACACGGAGGCGCCGTTGTTCGGCGCTTAGATCGGAATCAACCGCGATCTGAATCGCTGCGAGTACGACTCCTTCATCCGCGTTCTTGCAACACTTCCACTTAGAGATCTACAAGGGTATGTAGATGCACTCCTCTTCCCCTTGTTGCTAGATTACTCCATAGATTGATCTTGGTGATGCGTAGAAAATTTTAAATTTCTGCTACGATCCCCAACATCACCATGATCTTGCGTGTGCGTATTTTTTTTGAAATTACTACGTTCCGCAACAGTGGCATCCGAGCCAGGTTTATGCGTAGATGTTATATGCATGAGTAGAACACAAGTGAGTTGTGGGCGATACAAGTCATACTGCTTACCAGCATGTCATACTTTGGTTCGGCGGTATTGTTGGATGAAGCGCCCGGACTGACATTACGCGTACGCTTACGCGAGACTGGTTCTACCGACATGCTTCGCACACAGGTGGCTGGTGGGTGTCAGTTTCTCCAACTTTAGTTGATCCGAGAGTGACTACGCCTGGTCCTTGTTGAAGGTTAAAATAGCACTAACTTGATGAAATATTGTTCTGGTTTTGATGCGTAGGTAAGAACGGTTCTTGCTCAGCCCGTAGCAGCCATGTAAAACTTGCAACAACAAAGTTGAGGACGTCTAACTTGTTTTTGCAGGGCATGTTGTGATGTGATATGGTCAAGACATGATGCTAAATTTTATTGTATGAGATGATCATGTTTTGTAACACAGTTATCGGCAACTGGCAGGAGCCATATGGTTGTCGCGTTATTGTATGAAATTCAATCGCCATGTAATTGGTTTACTTTATCACTAAGCGGTAGCGATAGTTGTGGAGGCAATAGTTGGCATGACGACAACGATGCTTCGATGGAGATCAAGGTGTCAAGCCGGTGACGATGGTGATCATGACGGTGCTTTGGAGATGGAGATCACAAGCACAAGATGATGATGGCCATATCATATCACTTATATTGATTACATGTGATGTTTATCCTTTATGCATCTTATTCTGCTTGATAGACGGTAGCATTATAAGATAATCTCTCACTAAATTTCAAGCTACAAGTGTTCTCCCCGAGTATGCACCGTTGCCAAAGTTCGTTGTGCCATGACACCACGTGATGATCGGGTGTGATAAGCTCTACGTTCACATACAATGGGTGCAAGCCAGTTTTGCACACGCATAAATACTCGGGTTAAACTTGACGAGCCTAGCATATGCAGATATGGCCTCGGAACAGTGAGACCGAAAGGTCGAGCGTGAATCACATAGTAGATATGATCAACATAGTGATGTTCACCATTGAAAACTACTCCATTTCACGTGATGATCGGTCATGGTTTAGTTGATTTGGATCACGTGATCACTTAGATGATTAGAGGGATGTCTATCTAAGTGGGAGTTCTTAAATATGATTAATTGAACTTTAATTTATCATGAACTTTGTACCTGATAGTATTTTGCTTGTCTATGTTGTTGTAGATTGATGGCCTGTGCTGTTGTTCTGCTAAATTTTAATGCATTCCTTGAGAAAGCAAAGTTGAAAGATGATGGTAGAAACTACACGAACTGGGTCTGTAACTTGAGGATTATCCTCATTGCTGCACAGAAGAATTACGTCATGGAAGCACCGCTAGGTGCCAAACTCGCTGCAGGAGCAACGCCAGATGTTATGAACGTCTGGCAGAGCAAAGCTCATGACTACTCGATAGTTCAGTGTGCCATGCTTTACGGCTTAGAACCGGGACTTCAATGATGTTTTGAACATCATGGAGCATATGAGATGTTCCAGGAATTGAAGTTAATATTTCAAGCAAATGCCCGGATTGAGAGATATGAAGTCTCCAATAAGTTCTACAGCTGCAAGATGGAGGAGAATAGTTCTGTCAGTGAACATATACTCAGAATGTCTGGGTACCATAACCACTTGACTCAATTGGGAGTTAATCTTCCTATTGATAGTGTCATTGACAGAGTTCTTCAATCACTGCCACCAAGCTACAAGAGCTTCATGATGAACTATAATATGCAAGGGATGGATAAGATGATTCCCGAGCTCTTCGCAATGCTAAAAGTTGCGGAGGTAGAAATCAAGAAGGAGCATCAAGTGTTGATGGTCAATAAGACCACCAATTTCAAGAAAAGGGGTAAAGGGAAGAAGAAAGGGAACTTCAAGAAGAACGGCAAACAAGTTGCTGCTCAAGAGAAGAAACCCAAGTCTGGACCTAAGCCTGAGACTGAGTGCTTCTACTGCAAAGGGACTGGTCACTGGAAGCGGAACTGCCACAAATATTTGGCAGATAAGAAGGATGGCAAGGTGAACAAAGGTATATGTGATATACATGTTATTGATGTGTACCTTACTAAAGCTCGCAGTAGCACCTGGGTATTTGATACTGGTTCTGTTGCTAATATTTGCAACTCGAAACAGGGACTACGGATTAAGCGAAGATTGACTAAGGACGAGGTGATGATGCGTGTGGTAAATGGTTCCAAAGTCGATGTAATCGCCGTCAGCACGCTACCTCTATAGCTACCTTCGGGATTAGTTTTAGACCTGAATAATTGTTATTTGGTGCCAGCGTTGAGCATGAACATTATATCTGGATCTTGTTTGATGCGAGACGGTTATTCATTCAAATCAGAGAATAATGGTTGTCCAATTTATATGAGTAATATCTTTTATGGTCATGCACCCTTGAAGAGTGGTCTATTTTTAATGAATCTCGATAGTAGTGATACGCATATTCATAATGTTGAAGCCAAAAGATGCAGAGTTGATAATGATAGTGCAACTTATTTGTGACACTGTCGTTTAGGTCATATTGGTGTAAAGCGCATGAAGAAGCTCCATTCTGATGGACTTTTGGAATCACTTGGTACTTGCGAACCATGCCTCATGGGCAAGATGACTAAAACGCCGTTCTCCGGAACTATGGAGTGAGCAACATATTTGTTGGAAATCATACATACTGATGTATGTGGTCCGATGAATGTTGAGGCTCGCGGCGGGTATCATTATTTTCTCACCTTCATAGATAATTTGAGCAGATATGTGTATATCTACTTAATGAAACATAAGTCTGAAACATTTGAAAAGTTCAAAGAATTTCATAGTGAAGCGGAAAATCATCGTAACAAGAAAATAAAGTTTCTACAATCTGATCGTGGAGGAGAATATTTGAGTTACGAGTTTGGTCTTCATTTGAAACAATGCGGAATAGTTGCGCAACTCACGCCACCCGGAACACCACAGCGTAATGGTGTGACTGAACGTCGTAATCGTACTTTACTAGATATGGTACGATCTATGATGTCTCTTACTGATTTACCGCTATCGTTTTGGGGTTACGCTTTAGAGACAGTTGCATTCACGTTAAATAGGGCACCATCTAAATCCATTGGGACGACACCTTATGAACTATGGTTTGGCAAGAAACCAAAATTGTCATTTCTTAAAGTTTGGGGTTGTGATGCTTATGTGAAAAAGTTTCAACCTGATAAGCTCGAACCCAAATCGGAGAAATGTGTCTTCATAGGATACCCAAAGGAGACTGTTGGGTACACCTTCTATCACAGATCCGAAGGAAAGACATTTGTTGCTAAGAATGGATCCGTTCTAGAGAGGGAGTTTCTCTCGAAAGAAGTGAGTGGGAGGAAAGTAGAACTTGATGAGGTAACTGTACCTGCTCCCTTATTGGAAAGTAGTCCATCACAGAAAACGGTTCCTGTGACACCTATACCAATTAGTAAGGAAGCCAATGATGATGATCATGAAACTTCAGATCAAGTTACTACCGAATCTCGTAGGTCAACCAGAGTAAGATCCGCACCAGAGTGGTACGGTAATCTTGTTCTGGAGGTCATGTTACTTGACCATGACGAACCTATGAACTATGAGGAAGCGATGATGAGCCCAGATTCCGCAAAATGGCTTGAGGCCATGAAATCTAAGATGGGATCCATGTATGAGAACAAAGTATGGACTTTGGTTGACTTGCCCGATGATCGGCAAGCCATCGAGAATAAATGGATCTTCAAGAAAAAGACTGACACTGACGGTAACGTTACTGTCTACAAAGCTCGACTTGTTGCAAAAGGTTTTCGACAAGTTCAAGGAGTTGACTACGATGAGACCTTCTCACCCGTAGCGATGCTTAAATCCGTCCAAATCATGTTAGCAATTGCCGCATTTTATGATTATGAAATTTGGCAAATGGATGTAAAGACTGCATTCCTGAATGGATTTCTGGAAGAAGAGTTGTATATGATGCAACCTGAAGGTTTTATCAATCCAAAGGGTACTAACAAAGTGTGCAAGCTCCAGCGATCCATTTATGGACTGGTGCAAGCCTCTCGGAGTTGGAATAAATGTTTTGATAGTGTGATCAAAGCATATGGTTTGTACAGACTTTTGGAGAAGTCTGTATTTACAAGAAAGTGAGTGGGAGCTCTGTAGCATTTCTAATATTATATGTGGATGACATATTGTTGATTAGAAATGATATAGAATTTCTGGATAGCATAAAAGGACACTTGAATAAGAGTTTTTCAATGAAAGACCTCAGGGAAGCTGCTCATATATTAGGCATCAAGATCTATAGATATAGATCAAGACGCCTAATTGGACTTTCACAAAGCACATACCTTGATAAAGTTTTGAAGAAGTTCAAAATGGATCAAGCTAAGATAGGGTTCTTGCATGTGTTACAAGGTGTGAAGTTGAGTAAGACTCAATGCCCGACCACTACAGAAAATAGAGAGAAAATGAAAAGTGTTCCCTATGCTTCAGCCATAGGCTCTATCATGTATGAATGATGTGTACTAGACCTGATGTGTGCCTTGCTATTAGTTTAGCAGGAAGGTACCAAAGTAATTCGGGAGTGGATCACTAGACAATGGTCAAGAACATCCTGAAATACATGAAAAGGATTAAGGATATGTTTCTTGTTTATGGAGGTGACCAAGAGCTCGTCGTAAATGGTTACGTCGATGCAAGCTTTGACACTAATCCAGACGATTCTAAATCGCAAACCAGATACGTGTTAATATTGAACGGTGGAGCTGTCAGTTAGAGCAGTTCTAAACAAAGCGTCGTGGCGGGATCTATGTGTGAAGCGGAGTACATAGCTGCTTCGGAAGCAGCAAATGAAGGAGTCTAGATGAAGGAGTTCATATCCGATCTAGGTGTCATACCTAGTGCATCGGGTCCAATGAGAATCTTTTGTGACAATACTGGTGCAACTGCCTTGGCAAAGGAATCCGGATTTCACAAGAGAACCAAACACATCAAGAGACGCTTCAATTCCATCCGCGATCAAGTCCAGGTGGGAGACATAGATATTTGCAAGATACATACGGATCTGAATGTTGCAGACCCGTTGACTAAGCCTCTCTCACGAACAAAACATGATCAGCACCAAGGCTCCATGGGTGTTAGAATCATTACTGTGTAATCTAGATTATTGACTCTAGTGCAAGTGGGAGACAGAAGGAAATATGCCCTAGAGGCAATAATAAAGTTATTATTTATTTCCTTATGTCATGATAAATGTTTATTATTCATGCTAGAATTGTATTAACCAGAAACATAATACATGTGTGAATACATAGACAAACAAAGTGTCACTAGTATACCTCTACTTGACTAGCTCGTTAATCAAAGATGGTTATGTTTCCTAAACCATAGACATGAGTTGTCATTTGATAAATGGGATCACATCATTAGGAGAATGATGTGATTGGCTTGACCCATTTCGTTAGCTTAGCACTTGATCGTTTTAGTTTACTGCTATTGCTTTCTTCATGACTTATACATGTTCCTATGACTATGAGATTATGCAAATCCCGATTACCGGAGGAACACTTTGTGTGCTACCAAACGTCACAACGTAACTGGGTGATTATAAAGGTGCTCTACAGGTGTCTCCGATGGTACTTGTTGAGTTGGCATAGATCGAGATTAGGATTTGTGACTCCGATTGTCGGAGAGGTATCTCTAGGCCCTCTCGGTAATGCACATCACTATAAGCCTTGCAAGCAATGTGACTAATTAGTTAGTTGCGGGATGTTGCATTACGGAACGAGTAAAGAGACTTTCCAGTAACGAGATTGAACTAGGTATTGAGATACCGACGATCGAATCTCGGGCAAGTAACATACCGATGACAAAGGGAACAACGTATGTTGTTATGCGGTTGACCGATAAAGATCTTCGTAGAATATGTAGGAGCCAATATGAACATCCAGGTTCCACTATTGGTTATTGACCGGAGACGTGTCTCGGTCCTGTCTACATAGTTTTCGAACCCGTAGGGTCCGCACGCTTAACGTTCGGTGATGATCGGTATTATGAGTTTATGTGATTTGGTGTACCGAAGGTAGTTCGGAGTCCCGGATGAGATCGGGGACATGACAAGGAGTCTCGAAATGGTTGAGACGTAAAGATCGGTATATTGGACGACTATATTCAGACATCGGAAAGGTTTCGAGTGATTCGGGTATTTTTCGGAATACCGGGGAGTTACGGGAATACGGAGAAGAACTATTGGGCCTCATGGACCAAGTGGTGGAAGAGAGGAGGCAGGGCGCGCGGCCCCCCTATCCCAAACCGAATTGAACTAGGGGGCCGGCCCCCCTTTCCTCCTTTCCTCCCTCTCCTTCCTTCTCCCTCTCCTCCTTCCTTTCCCCCTCCTAGTAGGAGTAGGAAAGGGGAGTCCTACTCCTACTAGGAGGAGGAGGACTCCTCCTGGCGCGCCCTGCAAGGGCCGGCCGGCGTCCCCCCTTGCTTCTTTATATGCGGAGGCAGGGGGCACCCTAGAAGACACAAGTTGATTGTTCCAAGCCGTGTGCGGTGCCCCCCTTTACCATAATTCACCTCGATCATATCATAGCAGTGCTTAGGCGAAGCCCTGCGTCGGTAGCAACATCATCACCGTCATCACGCCGTCGTGCTGACGGAACTCTCCTGTGAAGCTCTGTTGGATCGGAGTTCGTGGGACGTCATTGAGCTAAACGTGTGCGGAACTCGAAGGTGCCGTGCGTTCGGTACTTGGATCGGTCGGATCGTGAAGACGTTCGACTACATCAACCGCGTTCTCATAACGCTTCCGCTTACGGTAAACGAGGATACGTAGACGATACTCTCCCCTCTCGTTGCTGTGCATCACCATGATCTTGCGTGTGCGTAGGATTTTTTTTTGAAATTACTACGTTCCCCGACATTTGATGATATATTTTAAATTAAGAGAGTGTCTCATCTAGATGTGAAATAGTTATGTCACATCTAAGTTTGACATAAGCGTCACTTCACTCATGATTGTTTGTTTTCCTTTCCTTTTGGGTTTACACCAACCAGGGTTTTTTTCAACATAGATTTTTAGAAACCAAACGGTTTTCTAACGATTTGGTGAAGCCTGAAAATTTGCGGTAACTTTCCCAAAAAAGTGAATTTAAACGGCTGAATGAGGTATTATAAGGCTTGTATGCATATGTTTGAGAGGATGGCATTTTTAATTTCATAATGGCATGTTAATTTTATATTTGGGTCTTGTCTAGATAAAACAGTTTATTGACGAGGTGGCAATTTTATAAAGTAGCACGACAAAAAAAAATTCAAGGCATTGCATTTGTAAATTTATAAATTTGTCCATTTTTATGATCATGTCATTTTTTTTATCTAGACGATGGCACTTTGAAAGGTTAGCCTGGCAATTTTCATTTTGTAGATCATACTCATTGTAATTTTTTAAAATTATAGAGATGGCAGTTTTAATAAAGTAGTGTTGCATTTTTTTTCATCAATTGGATCTTGGCAATTAGGGCCTTCTTTGTTGATGGCATTTTTTTTCAAAAAAAAAAAGTTACAGAAATGCTATCCGACGATCGTTCGCTAGGAAGCTAACCCCACTGAACGGCTTCCCTGTCGCATGAATCTCGGCACAATGTCAACGCCATGTGGATCTTGTGGAGTTGTCATTCTAAGGCAAGTCCCGGTGAATACACATTTTTAATATCAACATAGATTTTTAGAAACCAAACGGTTTTCTAACGATTTGGTGAAGCCTGAAAATTTGCGGTAACTTTCCCAAAAAAGTGAATTTAAACGGCTGAATGAGGTATTATAAGGCTTGTATGCATATGTTTGAGAGGATGGCATTTTTAATTTCATAATGGCATGTTAATTTTATATTTGGGTCTTGTCTAGATAAAACAGTTTATTGACGAGGTGGCAATTTTATAAAGTAGCACGACAAAAAAAAATTCAAGGCATTGCATTTGTAAATTTATAAATTTGTCCATTTTTATGATCATGTCATTTTTTTTATCTAGACGATGGCACTTTGAAAGGTTAGCCTGGCAATTTTCATTTTGTAGATCATACTCATTGTAATTTTTTAAAATTATAGAGATGGCAGTTTTAATAAAGTAGTGTTGCATTTTTTTTCATCAATTGGATCTTGGCAATTAGGGCCTTCTTTGTTGATGGCATTTTTTTTCAAAAAAAAAAAGTTACAGAAATGCTATCCGACGATCGTTCGCTAGGAAGCTAACCCCACTGAACGGCTTCCCTGTCGCATGAATCTCGGCACAATGTCAACGCCATGTGGATCTTGTGGAGTTGTCATTCTAAGGCAAGTCCCGGTGAATACACATTTTTAATATCCAGAAAATCACAAGCAAGGAGCAATTACGGGGGTTTGAACTCTCCACCTTGTGTGCATGTGGGGCACATCTTGCCACTAGATCGAGAGAGGGGTTGTGAAGGGTAAGTATCAGGTGATACCAACCCATAAATGCTTCCACGTTACCAACTTAAAAAATTGAATATAGACATTTCAAAAAAAATATGAAAAAAACATGGATGTCGATCATATATATGTCGATCATATATATGTAGACATCCCTAAAAAAATCAGATCCAAATTTGAAATATACACCGAAAAACAAAAAAGACAAATCTTCCATGAATATTGTGAAAAGAAGACAAGCAAAAATGACACTATATGACACTATTCACGTCTCAATTTGTCATTTTTGTTTCTTCATGTGTATTTCGAATTTTGATGTGAGTTTTTTAGGGGTTGTCGACATAGGTGTTGTGAACATACATGATTATTTTTAATATTTTTTTGAAATGTTTGTATTTTAAAATTTTAAATTGGTATCATGGGAGAATGTGAGGGTTGGTATTACGGTATATTTTCCGGGTTGTAAAAATTTATTATTATACTTTTATATGTATATTTTTAAAGCTAATTTATTTTTTTATTTATCAAAAAGTTCTGATTATATTTTTTTACTATCTCACATGATTGTTTTATTATTTATAGCCTGGCATTTATTATTATTAATAACATGACATTTTTCATTTTTTTCAAAGGATGGCATTTTTTTGTTAGTAAGAGGGTGATAATTTTAGTATTTAGAGGGTGAAATTTTTATTTTTAATGGTATGGCAGTTTTATCACTAAGAGAATGGCATTTTTATTAGTAATAGGATGACACTTTTATGTTTATTGTGAGGATGGCATTTTTGTTATTAAGAGGATGACAAATTATTTTTGAGAGAATGCCATTTTTATTTTTAATAGCATGATTGTTTTCTTACTTAAAACACATTATTATTATTTTTATGGCATGGATTTTTATTATTTGAAGTATGGCATTTATTAGAAATTCTATGTCATTTTTATTATTGAGAGGGTGCATTTTTATTTTTAATGGCATGGCAGTTTTATTATTTTAGAGGATGGCATTTTTAAATTTTTTGCACCATAATTGTTTTCTAATTTCCAAAGAAGTAAAAACAATTGGGTGATAACATGAAAGGTGGCAACCTTAGTGCGTGTAAATAAATAGGCTCATTTTTTAAAAAGGAAAAAACCCTACTATTTTTGTTGTTGGTGGCATTTTTTCTAAATAAAAAGTTAATTGCACCTCTCAGTTGCCGGGGGTCAGGCTGGACCCACCAATATAGTGCATGGTCAAGGAGGCTGAAACATTCGCTATAGGGTGCCTCCTTGAGCAAATGAAATAGTTCACCGATTGGTCGCCAGGCATTGGTGTCCAAAAGATAAATGGGCCTCCAGGTCAACCAGGGGTCGCGCTACAGTGAACGAAGAGCGAATCACCTGAAACGTTCGTTGGAGGCCCAATTCACGAGTGAATGAATCGTTCGTTAGAGGGCAGCGGCTAGTTGACGTACCCCAGATATTAGCTTGAATCCTCTTTGCCGCCCTTAGCACCAGTTATAAGCATATCTACAAACTGGTGCAATCCCCTCCCCCTTTACCTTGGGCTCGACTCATTATTTCTTTCTTTGATTCTCGACAGCTCATGTATCACAGGTGAATGGGCCACAGTCGCTTTTGTTTTCTCTCTATACGTTTCCAGATGGTTACAAAACCTTCTGGAAGCTTTTAGAACCTTCCGACCTTTTTTTGTTTTGCATCTGGTTTTTATTTTCTTATTCTGAAATTTCTTTTTATTTTACCTTTTCTTTACTTCCATTTTGTGATTTTTTCAATTGTGCCAACTTTTATCAAGTTCACGAACTTTTTAAAATTGATGAACTTTTTTTTAAACCCAACTAATATTCCTTGAATGTGTGATTTTTTTTCAGATTTGATTTTATTTAAATCCATGATTTTTTGGAACATTTTTTCAAATGCATGATCTTTTGTCTATACCAGTTTTTTGAATGTGTGAACTATTTCCATATGCACAAACTTTTTTCAAATCCCGCGATTTTTTTAAATCATGAAAATTTTCAAGTTTATGAACTTATTTCAAATCCCCGAGGTTTTTCTGAACCCTTGATCTTTTTCAAATTTTGTGACATTATTTTTATTCCCTGTTTTTATTGATTTTTTTTTAAAAAAAGTCAATGGTCTACAGTCAACCAGACAATGGTGGACCAGTCAACTACGATATGTCAATTGCCGAACAGGCTGACCAGAGTACCGCGAGAACAGCCGCATCATGAGCGCTC
>NC_041384.1:505913771-505945195 GCF_002162155.2 Triticum dicoccoides | reverse complement strand
GCACCTCTGCTTGACGCGGTTTAAGTTTCGTGGTTTAAAGGGTCTGCTAGAGATGTTCTAAGGCTCTAGTGAAGAGCCATAAACTCAGCAAGCAGACTCAAAAGAGAACCCGATTACGTTTCCATTCGTGAAACACACGAGCCCGATTTTGGTTTCAAGTGAAGTGTGGCAGATATTCTTTGCAAAAAAAAAAAGTAAAGTGTGGCAGATAGGAGTTTAGAGGTGACTAGTTTGGGAGCGTAGCTATCTCGCGCGCGCGCGTTGCAACGATCAATTTCGGACAGGTAGAACTTTCCCTTTTTAGCAAATCAGGGGAGAGATGTTTGAGGTAAACTGAGCCCCACCCAGGCCCCACCCGTTGAATCAGGGGGCGATGGTGATATTAAGTTCAGGAGGGAGAGAGATTAGGGAAGGATCCCGTGATGTAGGCTTTTCCTCAGATCTGAAACGCAGCCTTGGGTGGGCCCTTCTGTCCCTGGCGACCGACAACGCGTGGAAGGAAATCGCTCGTTCCAACGCTCGCGTGCGAAGGAGCATTTCCGCTAGTTTGGATTCCTCCGATGCGAACCTTGGTAAGTCGAGCCCGGAACCCATTTGGATTCTAACTCCGAATCGGCGGCAACGGAAACCTGACCGCCAGCAGTGCAATTCCCAACCTTGCTAAGTGGAGCCGGAACCCGGGACCTATTCCGATTCTAAACTACGGATCAGCGGCAACGGACACCTAACACCGATATAATAGCACCAAGGTTTACGATTTCGAAGTGGCAACAGTTTCGCTCACGTGCTAGCCGTCCGGCCATCGTCGTTTCTTAAATCTATGCCAGTCGTCGTCGGGTCTCGTCATGGCCACGTCATGCCCAGTATCCGCAGCCTCTCGTCATCCTTCCGAACTGGAGCTCATCAAGTCGTACCTCCTCGGTCGGATCACGAAGGACTTGTCATGGGAATTCATCCACGACGCCGACGTCTACACCGCGGACCCGGCCAGCCTCACCAGCAAATTTCCCGCCGCAAGCGACGACAGTGGCGAGAAAGTGTGGTACTTCTTCTCGCCGGTGAGGACGAAGAACGTTCGCGGCCAGCGCAAGGCGCGGACGCTCGAATCTGGGGCGGGATGCTGGCACTCCGAGGCAGGCACGAAGGCCGTGGAGGACGGCGATGGTCGCCGCGTGGGATGCCGTCAGTTCTTCTCCTTCGTCTACAAGCACAACAGTCGACGGATCCGGACTGGGTGGTTGATGGTGGAACTCCGGCTCGACCGCGAACAGGTGGAGAAGATGCCCTCGGAGGACCCGGACTTGGTCTTGTGCAAGATTTACTTCACACCACGTGTGAAATCTTCAGCTACGCATGCCACGGGAGGGGCTGCTGATGAAGAGACTGGAGGTAAAAGGAAGAGCGACAACCAGAGTCCCGACGAGGCACCTCCAGTAAGGCAGCGTTCCTGCCATAATCTACCTGGAGCAACGGCTTCGAGCAATGTGGTGACCACCGTCATGGACGAAGACGTGCCTTCAGGTCGAACGATGCCGCCGTCGACTTCTGCTCCAGCGTCGTCGATGCGGCAGTCGCCACGGGAGAGGTTATCCTATTCGTCGCTCGCAGCCGAAGACGAGCCCGCGACAGTTTTTCCTGCTGAGAGCAGCGTTAGTGCGACGCGCATCATGGCGCCACCTTATTTCGTACTTCCTTCCTCGGATTACAGCAGACAAGAAGTATATGTAGTTTGCAGAGGTGACTGCAGTTTAACTCATCAAATTATTAGAGGCGATTGTCGTGTAACCATTACAATTTGTAGGGGCGATTGCCACGTCGCCTGATTTGTACTAACTTGTAACTTTCTTTTTGAGTTGTTGATTATTTTTGAGATAGCTACTCGCTTCCAAGCGGTTACTACCTCATTACTAGGACGAAGATGTTTCGGTTTCTGTCGTAGCTGCTACCTGAAGCTCCCCCTCTTTTGGGTTTTTGCTTCTGGGTTTTTGTCATCAGGTTTACTATTTCACGTCTAGATGTGAAATAGTTATCTCACATCTAAATCTAAAATCATTGGATCTTATTTGTCTTTAACTTTCCCGCAGCTTATTCGGCTTGCTCAGGCGCTCGCTGGAGTCGCGTTTGTCGCGCGGCAGCCCGTGTCTCGTGCGAGGTAGGGCGGCCAGTCTCCAGCCCGTGTCCTGTGTCGGGCAGTTCTGGGCTCTTTCGCTCGATGTGGCCTTTTCCGTTTTGTGTTTGTCCCCTGTTTTTGTGCTTTGTGGGCTTTCAGCCAGGGGAAAACGTGAAATGTTTTTTGTTTGTTGAGAAAAGTGTGTCTAGTAGTTGTATGTCCTTGTAAATTTCCTGCTTCATGACGATTGTTTATTTTTATTGTCTCCCACGTGTGTGAATAAGGTGATCTGTGAAGGGCTCTGTCTACCTGTTTTGGGAGAAGCTTCCAACCCATTTTTTGTTTTTCTTTGTTTTTTTGTTCGGGTTTTTCTCTTTTTATTTTTTTGTTCTATTTGTCTTTAAGTTTTGCTATTTCACATCGCTATCTCACATTTAAGCCTAGAGCCGTTGGATCACGTCCTGCTTTGAGATTCGCACAAACGCAGTTGGATCACTGTTGGCTGGCGCACGCTCGCCGCGGTCTCGTGTGCGGCCCGTGTCGAGGTCGTTGCTAGTGATTTGCCGGGCCGTTGACCAGACTGCTTGGCGTTGCTTTGTTCCTTTTTTGTTGGCTTGATACGGTGAGACATTGCTTTGTTTTTTTCTGCTACAGAATAAAGCGTCAACGGGTGCCTCTGCTCTCACTCTCTATTTGGCACTTCCTCTCCTTTTCTCTCTTCCCTTTGTTTGAGCTGTTTTTTTTTCTTTTTGTCGTTCTTCTCCTTTTCCATTTTTCTAATTCATGGTATTTTTAGGACACGAACATTTTTTGAAGTGTGCAAAAACTTACTAAAATTCTTGAATTTTTAATTTGTGAACACTTATTTGAATTTATGTTTTTAAAATTCATGATTATTTATAAATATTTGAACATTTTTTCAATCAAATTTGTTGTAGTTTTTTGCGCAAACATGACCCCACTTCATTTTGGTGTGGTTTGTCCGATCTATTTGTTCTAATCTTTGCGCAAATTTGACCACACGTTGTTTTTGTTGAGCGTGTTATACGTCGTCGTGTCTAGTTTGTCAACCAGTTTTTGTAGGCTCATTTTTGCCTTTGTTTTGTTTTTCCATGGTCATTTTTTGGGGGATTATTTTGCCATTTCTTATTGACCTTTTTCTATAAAAGCGGAAGAGACATGATGCCCTGTTCATTGTCTCTCCTATTATCATCTTTGTTATGCGGACGCAACTAGGGCCCGGCCTGTTTTGTCCCAGTTGCAAGCTCATTATGACTCATAACTGTGGTCATTTTTTTTCTCCCATTTGCAAGTTCACTCTCGACTCACAACTGGGGACCGACCTTTTCTTTGACCCAGTTACAACTCCACCCTTCACTCGCAATTAGGGCTCAACCTTTTTTTGTTCGATTTGCAAGTTCACCCTTGACTCGCAACTGGGGCCCAACCTTTCTTGTTGGAGTTGCAAGTCCACCCACGACTCGCAACTGTGCCCGAGCTTTTTTAGTCCCAGCTGCAAGTCCACCCTCGACTCGCAACTAGCGCCTGACCTTTTTTTGTCCCAGTTGCAAATCCACCCTGAACTCGCAACTGGTGTCTGACCTTTTTTGTCCCAGTTGCAAGTCCATCGTCGACTCGCAACTAGGGCTCAACCTTTCTTATCAAAGTTTCAAGTCCACCCTTGACTCACAACTGAGGCCCAAACTTTTTTAGTCCCAGTTGCAATTTCACCCTTGACTCGCAAGTAGGGTTTGACCTTTTTTGTACCAGTTGCAAATCCACCCTCAACTCGCAATTGGTGTCTGACCAATTTTTTCCCAGTTGCAAGTCCACCCTCGACTCGCAACTAGGGCCCAACCTTTCTTGTCAGAGTTGCAAGTCCACCCTCGACTTGCAACTGGGGCCCATGCTTTTTTAGTCCCAGTTTTAACTGGGGCCTAAGCTCTTTTCTAGATGCAACGATAGAAATGTGTACGGCCATCTCCTTGACTTGTAACCGGGTCTATAGTTTGTTTCGTCCTAGTTGTAAGTCGACCCTTGACTCGTAACCAGACTTGTCATTTTTATAGTTGTCCTAGTTGCAAATCCACCTGGACTTGTAACCAGGCTTGTAGTTGTCCGAGTTGCAAGCCCACCCTCGACTAGCAAATGAAGCATGTATTTTTCCATCCCACTTACAAGTCCACCAATGACTCACAGCTAGGCTCATATTTTATTCCAAACCAATTGCAGGTCGATCATTGACTCACAACTGGGCTCATAGTTTGATAGTTGTCACAGTTGCAAGTCCACCCTCGACTCGCAAATGGGCTCATAGTTATCCCAGTTGCGAGTGCACCCTCGACTTGCAACCGGGCATGTGCTTTTATTTTTATCCCAGTTGCGACTGCATGCTCGACTCGTAACTCGGCTTGTACTTTGTTATTGTCCTAGTCGTAGGTCCATTCTCGACTCATAAATGGTATAGTAATTTTGGGTAGTTGTCCCACTTGCAAGTCCGCCCTCAACTCGCAACTAGGTCCGGGCCTTTTTTGTCCCAGTTGCAAGTCCACCCTCGACTAGCTGTTGGAAATATGCCCTAGAGGCAATAATAAAATGGTTATTATTATATTTCCTTGTTCATGATAATTGTCTATTGTTCATGCTATAATTGTGTTGTCCGGAAATCGTAATACATGTGTGAATACATAGACCACAACACGTCCCTAGTGAGCCTCTAGTTGACTAGCTCGTTGATCAAAAGATAGTCATGGTTTCCTGACTATGGACATTAGATGTCATTGATAACGGGATCACATCATTAGGAGAATAATGTGATGGACAAGACCAAATCCTAAGCATAGCTCAAAGATCGTGTAGTTCGTTTGCTAGAGCTTTTCCGAATGTCAAGTATCATTTCCTTAGACCATGAGATTGTGCAACTCCCGGATACTGTAGGAGTGCTTTGGGTGTGCCAAACGTCACAACGTAACTAGGTGACTATAAAGGTGCACTACGGGTATCTCCGAAAGTGTCTGTTGGGTTGGCACGAATCGAGACTGGAATTTGTCACTCCGTATGACGGAGAGGTATCTCTGGGCCCACTCGGTAATGCATCATCATAATGAGCTCAATGTGACCAAGTAGTTGATCACGGGATCATGCATTACGGTACGAGTAAAGTGACTTGCCGGTAACGAGATTGAACGAGGTATTGGGATACCGACGATCGAGTCTCGGGCAAGTAACGTATCAATTGACAAAGGGAATTGTATACGGGATTGATTGAATCGTCGACATCGTGGTTCATCCGATGAGATCATCGTGGAACATGTGGGAGCCAACATGGGTATCCAGATCCCGCTGTTGGTTATTGACCGGAGAGTCATGTCGATCATGTCTACGTGTCTCCCGAACCCGTAGGGTCTACACACTTAAGGTTCGGTGACGCTAGGGTTGAAGAGATATTAGTATGCGGTAACCCGAAAGTTGTTCGGAGTCCCAGATGAGATCCCGGACGTCACGAGGAGTTCCATAATGGTCCGTAGGTGAAGAATTATATATAGGAAGTCTAGTTTTGGCCATCGAGAAAGTTTCGGGGGTCACCGGTATTGTACCGGGACCACCGGAAGGGTCCCGGGGGTCCACCGGGTGGGGCCACCTATCCCGAAGGGCCCCATGGGCTGAAGTGGGGAAGGGAACTAGCCCCTGGTGGGCTGGTGCGCCCCCCTTGGGCCTCCCCTTGCGCCTAGGGTTGGAAACCCTAGGGGTGGGGGCGCCCCACTTGGCTTGGGGGGCAAGCCACCCCCTTGGCCGCCCCCCTTGAGATCCAATCTCTAGGGCCGGCGCCCCCCTAGGGGCCCTATATATAGTGGGGGGAGGGAGGGCAGCCGCACCAAGTCCCTGGCCCCTCCCTCTCCCCTTGTAACACTTCTCTCTCTCGTTGGAGCTTGGCGAAGCCCTGCCGAGATCACCGCTGCTTCCACCACCATGCCGTCGTGCTGCTGGATCTCCGTCAACCTCTCCCTCCCCTTGCTGGATCAAGAAGGAGGAGACGTCTTCCCAACTGTACATGTGTTGAACGCGGAGGTGCCGTCCGTTCGGCGCTAGGTCATCGGTGATTTGGATCACGACGAGTACGACTCCATCAACCTCGTTCTCTTGAACGCTTCCGCTCGCGATCTACAAGGGTATGTAGATCCACTCCTTTCCTCTCGTTGCTAGAAGACTCCATAGATTGATCTTGGTGATGCGTAGAATTTTTTTAAAATTCTGCTACGTTTCCCAACAGTGGCATCATGAGCTAGGTCTATGCGTAGTTTCTATGCACGAGTAGAACACAAAGCAGTTGTGGGCGTCGATATTGTCAATTTACTTGCCGTTACTAGTCTTATCTTGATTCGGCGGCATCGTGGGATGAAGCGGCCCGGACCGACCTTACACGTACGCTTACGTGAGACTGGTTCCACTGACTGGCATGCACTACTTGCATAAGGTGGCTAGCGGGTGTCTGTCTCTCCCACTTTAGTCGGATCAGATTCGATGAAAAGGGTCCTTATGAAGGGTAAATAGAAATTGGCATATCACGTTGTGGTTTTGGCGTAGGTAAGAAACGTTCTTGCTAAGAAACCTATAGCAGCCACGTAAAAACTTGCAACAACAATTAGAGGACGTCTAACTTGTTTTTGCAGCATATGCCGTGTGATGTGATATGGCCAAAAGGATGTGATGAATGATATATGTGATGTATGAGATTGATCATGTTCTTATAATAGGAATCACGACTTGCATGTCGATGAGTATGACAACCGGCAGGAGCCATAGGAGTTGTCTTAATTTATTTATGACCTGCATGTCAACATAAACGTCATGTAATTACTTTACTTTATTGCTAAACCGTTAGACATAGTAGTAGAAGTAATAGATGACAAGACAACTTCATGAAGACACGATGATGGGGATCATGATGATGGAGATCATGGTGTCATGCCAGTGACGATGATCATGGCGCCCCGAAGATGGAAATCAAAAGGAGCAAATGATATTGGCCATATCATGTCACTATTTGATTGCCTGTGATGTTTATCATGTTTTTACATCTTATTTGCTTAGAACGACGGTAGCTTAAATAAGATGATCCCTCACATAATTTCAAGAAGATGTTCCCCCTAACTGTGCACCGTTGCGAAGGTTCGTTGTTTTGAAGCACCACGTGATGATCGGGTGTGATAGATTCTAACGTTCGAATACAACGGGTGTAAGCCAGATTTACACACGCAATACACTTAGGTTGACTTGACGAGCCTAGCATGTACAGACATGGCCTCGGAACACGGAAGACCGAAAGGTCGAGCATGAGTCGTATAGAAGATACGATCAACATGAAGATGTTCACCGATGTTGACTAGTCCATCTCATGTGATGATCGGACACGACCTAGTTGACTCGGATCATGTTTCACTTAGATGACTGGAGGGATGTCTATCTGAGTGGGAGTTCATTGAATAATTTGATTAGATGAACTTAATTATCATGAACTTAGTCTAAAATCTTTACAATGTGTAGTGTAGATCAAATGGCCCACGCCAATGTTGCCCTCAACTTCAACGCGTTCCTAGAGAAAACCAAGCTGAAAGATGATGGCAGCAACTATACGGACTGGGTCCGGAACCTGAGGATCATCCTCATAGCTGCCAAGAAAGATTATGTCCTAGAAGCACCGCTAGGTGACGCACCCATCCCAGAGAACCAAGACGTTATGAACTCTTGGCAGTCACGTGCTGATGATTAATCCCTCGTTCAGTGCGGCATGCTTTACAACTTAGAACCAGGGATCCAAAAGCGATTTGAGCAATACAGAGCATATGAGATGTTCGAAGAGCTGAAAATGGTTTTCCAAGCTCATGCCCGGGTCAGGAGATATGAAGTCTCCGACAAGTTCTTCAGTTGTAAGGTGGAGGAAAATAGTTCTGTCAATGAGCACATACTCAAAATGTCTGGGTTGCACAACCGCTTGACTCAGCGGGGAGTTAATCTCCCGGATGACGCGGTCATTGACAGAATCCTTCAGTCGCTTCCACCGAGCTACAAGAGCTTTGTGATGAACTTCAATATGCAGGGGATGGAAAAGACCATTCCTGAGGTATATTCAATGCTGAAATCAGCGGAGGTGGACATCAAAAAGGAACATCAAGTGTTGATGGTGAATAAAACCACTAAGTTTAAGAAAGGCAAGGGTAAGAAGAACTTCAAGAAGGAAGGCAAGGGGGTTGCCGCGCCCGGTAAGCAAGCTACTGGGAAGAAGCCAAAGAATGGACCCAAGCCCGAGACTGAGTGTTTTTATTGCAAGGGAAGTGGTCACTGGAAGCGGAACTGCTCCAAATACTTAGCGGATAAGAAGGCCGGCAACACCAAAGGTATATGTGATATACATGCAATTGATGTGTACCTTACCAATACTCATAGTAGCTCCTGGGTATTTGATACCGGTGCGGTTGCTCACATTTGTAACTCAAAGTAGGAGCTGCGGAATAAGCGGAGACTGGCGAAGGACAAGGTGACAATGCGCGTCAGGAATGGTTCCAAGGTCGATGTGATCGCCGCCGGCACGCTACCTCTACATTTACCTACGGGATTAGTTTTAAACCTCAATAATTGTTATTTAGTGCCAGCTTTGAGCATGAACATTGTATCAGGATCTCGTTTAATTCGAGATGGCTACTCATTTAAATCCGAGAATAATGGTTGTTCTATTTATATGAGAGATATGTTTTATGGTCATGCCCCGCTGGTGAATGGTTTATTCTTAATGAATCTCGAGCGTAATGTTACACATATTCATAGTGTGAATACCAAAAGATGTAAGGTCGATAATGATAGTCCCACATACTTGTGGCACTGCCGCCTTGGTCACATAGGTGTCAAACGCATGAAGAAGCTCCATGCAGATGGACTTTTGGAGTCTCTTGATTACGAATCATTTGACACGTGCGAACCATGCCTCATGGGTAAAATGACCAAGACTCCATTCTCAGGAACAATGGAGCGAGCAACCAACTTATTGGAAATCATACATACTGATGTGTGCGGTCCAATGAGTGTTGAGGCTCGCGGTGGCTATCGTTATGTTCTCACCCTCACTTATGACTTGAATAGATATGGGTATGTCTACTTAATGAAACACAAGTCTGAGACCTTTGAAAAGTTCAAGGAATTTCAGATTGAGGTTGAGAATCAACGTGACAGGAAAATCAAGTTCTTGCGATCAGATCGTGGGGGAGAATACTTGAGTCACGAATTTGGCACCCACTTAAGGAAATGTCGAATAGTTTCACAACTCATGCCGCCTGGAACACCTCAGCCTAATGGTGTGTCCGAACGTCGTAATTGCACTCTATTGGATATGGTGCGATCTATGATGTCTCTTACCGATCTACCGCTGTCATTTTGGGGCTGTGCTTTAGAGACTGCCGCATTCACTTTAAATAGGGCTCGGTCGAAATCCGTTGAGACGACACCGTATGAATTATGGTTTGGGAAGAAACCTAAGCTGTCATTTCTAAAAGTTTGGGGATGCGATGCTTATGTGAAGAAACTTCAACCTGAAAAGCTCGAACTCAAATCAGAAAAAATGCGTCTTCATAGGATACCCTAAAGAAACTATTGGGTATACCTTCTACCCAGATCCTGGCAAGATCTTTGTTGCCAAGAATGGATCCTTTCTAGAGAAAGAGTTTCTCTCGAAAGAAATAAGTGGGAGGAAAGTAGAACTTGATGAAGTATTGCCTCTTGAACCGGAGAGTGGCGCAGCTCAAAAAAATGTTCCTGAGGTGCCTGCACCGACTAGAGAGGAAGTTAATGATGATGATCATGAAACTTCAGATCAACTTGGTACTGAACTTCGTAGGTCCACAAGGACACGTTCCGCACCAGAGTGGTACGGCAACCCTGTCTTGGAAATCATGTTGTTAGACAACGGTGAACCTTCAAACTATGAGGAAGCGATGGCGGGCCCAGATTCCAACAAATGGCTAGAAGCCATGAAATCCGAGATAGGATCCATGTATGGAAATGAAGTATGGACTTTGACTGACTTGCCCGATGATCGGCGAGCCATAGAAAATAAATGGATATTTAAAAAGAAGACATACGCAGATGATATGTGACCATCTACAAGGCTCGACTCGTCGCTAAGGGTTATCGACAAGTTCAAGGGGTTGACTACGATGAGACTTTCTCACCCGTAGCGAAGCTGAAGTCCGTCTGAATCATGTTAGCAATTGCCGCATTCTATGATTATGAGATATGGAAAATGGACGTCAAAACGGCATTCCTTAACGGCTTTCTTAAGGAAGAATTGTATATGATGCAGCCGGAAGGTTTTGTCGATCCTAAGAATGCTAACAAGGTGTGCAAGCTCCAACGCTCAATCTATGGGCTGGTACAAGCATCTCGGAGCTGGAACATTCGATTTGATGAGATGATCAAAGCGTTTGGGTTTACACAGACTTATGGAGAAGCCTTTGTTTACAAGAAAGTGAGTGGGAGCTCCGTAGCATTTCTCATATTATATGTGGATGACATACCGTTGATGGGAAATGATATAGAATTCTTGGAAAGCATAAAGGCCTACTTGAACACGTGTTTTTCAATGAAGGACCTTGGAGAAGCTGCTTATATATTAGGCATCAAAATCTATAGAGATAGATTGAGACGCCTCATTGGTCTTTCACAAAGTACGTACCTTGACAAGATATTGAAGAAGTTCAATATGGATCAGTCCAAGAAGGGGTTCTTGCATGTATTGCAAGGTATGCAATTGAGCACGGCTCAATGCCCGACCACGGCAGAAGATAAAGAAAATATGAGTGTCGTCCCCTATGCCTCGGCCATAGGGTCTATTATGTATGCCATGCTGTGTACCAGACCTGATGTAAACCTTGTCGTAAGTTTGGTAGGAAGGTACCAAAGTAATCCCGGCATGGAACACTAGACAGCGGTCAAGAATATCCTGAAGTACCTCAAGAGGACTAAGGATATGTTTCTCGTTTATGGAGGTGACGAAGAGCTTGTCATAAAAGGTTACGTCGATGCTAGCTTCGACACAGATCTGGATGACTCTAAGTCACAAACCGGATACGTGTATATTTTGAATGGTGGGGCAGTAAGCTGGTGCAGTTGCAAGCAAAGCGTTGTGGCGGGATCTACATGTGAAGCGAAGTACATGGCAGCCTCGGAGGCAGCACAAGAAGCAATCTGGGTGAAGGAGTTCATTACCGACCTAGGAGTCATTCCCAATGCGTCGGGCCCGATGACTCTCTTCTGTGACAACACTGGAGCTATTGCCCTTGCCAAGGAGCCCAGGTTTCACACGAAGACCAGGCATATCAAGCATCGCTTCAACTCCATTCGTGAAAGTGTTCAAAATGGAGACATAGATATTTGTAAAGTACATACGGACCTGAATGTGGCAGATCCGTTGACTAAACCTCTCCCTATAGCAAAACATGATCAACACCAGAACTCTATGGGTGTTTGATTCATCACAATGTAACTAGATTATTGACTCTAGTGCAAGTGGGAGACTGTTGGAAATATGCCCTAGAGGCAATAATAAAATGGTTATTATTATATTTCCTTGTTCATGATAATTGTCTATTGTTCATGCTATAATTGTGTTGTCCGAAAATCATAATACATGTGTGAATACATAGACCACAACACGTCCCTAGTGAGCCTCTAGTTGACTAGCTCGTTGATCAAAAGATAGTCATGGTTTCCTGACTATGGACATTAGATGTCATTGATAACGGGATCACATCATTAGGAGAATGATGTGATGGACAAGACCCAATCCTAAGCATAGCTCAAAGATCGTGTAGTTCGTTTGCTAGAGCTTTTCCGAATGTCAAGTATCATTTCCTTAGACCATGAGATTGTGCAACTCCCGGATACCGTAGGAGTGCTTTGGGTGTGCCAAACGTCACAACGTAACTGGGTGACTATAAAGGTGCACTACGGGTATCTCCGAAAGTGTCTGTTGGGTTGGCACGAATCGAGACTGGGATTTGTCACTCCGTATGACGGAGAGGTATCTCTGGGCCCACTCGGTAATGCATCATCATAATGAGCTCAATGTGACCAAGTAGTTGATCACGGGATCATGCATTACGGTACGAGTAAAGTGACTTGCCGATAACAAGATTGAACGAGGTATTGGGATACCGACGATCGAGTCTCGGGCGAGTAACGTACTGATTGACAAAGGGAGTTGTATACGGGATTGATTGAATCCTCGACATCGTGGTTCATCCGATGAGATCATCGTAGAACATGTGGGAGCCAACATGGGTATCCAGATCCCGCTGTTGGTTATTGACCGGAGAGTCGTCTCGGTCATGTCTACATGTCTCCCGAACCCGTAGGGTCTACACACTTAAGGATCGGTGACGCTAGGATTGAAGAGATATTAGTATGCGGTAACCCTAAAGTTGTTCGGAGTCCCGGATGAGATCCCGGACATCACGAGGAGTTCCGGAATGGTCCGGAGGTGAAGAATTATATATAGGAAGTCCAGTTTCGGCCATAGGGAAAGTTTCGGGGGTCACCGGTATTGTACCGGGACCACCGGAAGGGTTCCGGTGGTCCACCGGGTGGGGCCACCTATCCCGGAGGGCCCCATGGGCTGAAGTGGGGAAGGGAACCAGCCCCTGGTGGGCTGGTGCGCCCCCTTGGGCCTCCCCCTGCGCCTAGGGTTGGAAACCCTAGGGGTGGGGGCGCCCCACTTGGCTTGGGGGCAAGCCACCCCCTTGGCCCCCCCTTGAGATCCAATCTCTAGCCCCCCTAGGGGCCCTATATATAGTGGGGGGAGGGAGGGCAGCCACACCAAGTCCCTGGCCCCTCCCTCTCCCCTCGTAACACCTCTCTCACTCTCTCGTTGGAGCTTGGCGAAGCCCTGCTGAGATCACCGCTGCTTCCACCACCACGCCGTCGTGCTGCTGGATCTCCATCAACCTCTCCTTCCTCTTGCTGGATCAAGAAGGAGGAGACGTCCTCCCAACCGTACATGTGTTGAACGAGGAGGTGTTGTCCGTTCGGCGCTAGGTCATCGGTGATTTGGATCACGACGAGTACGACTCCATCAACCCCGTTCTCTTGAACGCTTCCGCTCGCGATCTACAAGGGTATGTAGATGCATTCCTTTCCTCTCGTTGCTAGAACACTCCATAGATTGATCTTGGTGATGCGTAAATTTTTTTTAAAATTTTGCTACGTTCCCCAACACTCGCAACTAGGGCCCATCCTTTTTTTGTCCCAGTTGCAAGTATACCTTCAACTCGCAACTTGGGCCCGACAATTTATGTCCCAGTTGCAAGTCCACTCTCGACTCATAACTAGGGCCCGACTTTTCTTGTCCTAGTTGCAAGTCCACGCTCGACTCACAGTTGGGGCCCGACTTTTCTTTCTTCCATTTGCAAGTCCACCCTCGACTCGGGACTGACCTTTTTTCCCATTTGCAATCCCATCCTCGACTCATACCCGGGGCCTGACTTTTTTTTCCCCAGTTGCAAGTCCATCTTCAACTTGCAATTGGGGCCCGACCTTTTTTTGTCGCAGTTGTAAGTCCACACTCAACTCACAACTAGTACCAAACTTGTTTTAGTTGCAAGTCCACCATCACCTTGCAAGAGGAATATGACCTTATTTGTCCCAGTTGCAAGTCCACCTTCGACTCGCAATTGGGGCCTAACCATTTTTGTCCAAGTTGCAAATCCATCCTCAACTCGCAACTAGGGTCCCGACCTTTTTTGTCGCAATTGCAAGTCCACCCTCGACTCACAACTAGGGGGCCCAAACTTGTTTGTCAGAGTTGCAAGTCCACTCTCGACTTGCAACCGGGGCCCGAGCTTTTTTAATCCCAACTGCAAGTCCACCCATGACTTCCAACTGAGGCCCGACCTTTTTATCATTTTTTCTTCATAGGTTTTCTTCTCCGTTTAATTTTTCTATTTTCAAAAGTTGATCTCATTTTTTCATTTTCATTTTCTTTTTCTTTTTCTGAATCTTTTCCTTTTTTGCGTAAATTCACAACTTTCAAAACATGTTCCAAAATTCATAAGTTTTTCAATTTCCAAAATTGTTCGTGTTTATAAAAAAAATTGAAAATTTCAAAATGTGTTAATGTTTTTCAAAAAATGTTCATAAGTTAAAAAATGTATGTGTTTTTTTAAGACAAGATCAAAATGTTTTATATAATGTTCACATTCCTAAAAAATGTTTGCAAATTTCTAAAAATGTTCAACTTTTTGAAAAAGTCTACATATTTTTCAAAAAATGTCCATGTTTTCATAAAATGTTAGAAGTTTGTAAAATTATTTCTTCTTTCCAAAAAATGTTTCTAAATTTTAAAAAATTTGTTCTCATTTTTACAGAAACATATCTCAATTTCAAAATTTGTCGTCTCGATAAAAAATCACATTTTCAAGAAATGTTCTCATTTGGACAAAAATATTACAGAAATACAACATAATATTTTATTGCGATGGCGCGTGTCTTGCTTGAAGCAGCGACGCCAAACGGCGTTGCAAAATACACAGTAATATTTCTGAGTGTGCTTATTTGTGCCTTCTTTTGGAAGTAATAAAAAGTAAAACAGGCGTAGTATTTTGTTGTGTACAGTGACTAGTACTAGTAGCCAGTAGTACTCCCACCAGAAAAGTAACAACGTCAATGGGATTACACCAGTGAGCAAATGTGCGTGCAGCGCAGCAATATGGAGCAAGCGGCGGATGGGCTGGCTTTAGGAAAGAGGACAGGGCGTGGACGCGTGGTAGTGGACCTCATCAGCACACGTGGTTGACAGCCTGGCTGACGCGTGCATTTTATCAGGCGGAGGAAAGGAAGTCTTCCGACAAACTAACAGGCCCAACACACACAAAAACAAACAAACAAACAAAGAGATCACAAAAGTGCTGATGTCAACTTAGATGTGAAATATTATCGCACATCTAGATGACATATAATCAGACCCTTTTGTCATACTCTCTTCGTTTCTAAATATATGACGTTTTAGAGATTTCAATAAAGACTATACACGGATGTATATAAACATATTTTAAAGTGTAGATTCACTCATTTTGCTTCATATAGTCTGTATTTGAATCTTTAAAATGGCTTATATTTAGGAACGGAGAAAATACTAAACAGGTGTATGTGTACCAAGAGAACTCAGGTGATCAGGAACTGTGTGATCCTGCATGTCCAATGCGACATAGGCATGGCACATGGTAGCTAGACCCAGCTCCAACTGGATAAAGGATTTGCAAACTGCAACTGACAAACATGAGTTATTACTATTAGGCATAAGCCCGAACACTACAACTGAGTTCAAATCTGAAAGCCATAAGCATCCTGAAAGAGCAGACTTCCCTTGAATGTGCCTTCATTGGATTTGCTATTTCAAATGTAGATAGGAGGAACATCTTCACTCTGACTTAGGCCAACTGATTCGAAAAGAACCACAAATTTCCTGTTGGTCCAGCAAAACCACAAGACAGTCTTGGAAATTTTGTTCACATTATCTGAAAATACAATATGCTGTGTTCAGGACCAGATGGGAAGCACCATCCATTAACAAAAATTTCAACCTCTCTCCAGTAAACCAAAAATATATATTACCCCTACCTATATCATCCCGTAGCGAGTAAATTCCACAATGGGTTGCTATTACTTTTAGATAGTGAAGAGTTCATAAAGGGTGTAGGGACACCCGGGAGCTAACACACCTTTCTCAAGTCCTCCTGCGACGCCGCCTATCTTGTCGACGACCTTCAGAACATGGTCGACTACCCGAGTCTTGTTGTTGCCACGCATGGCAAGGCCCACATCCGTCAGGCCAAACTGCTCCCGGCTCTTTGGAAGCGGTTGATTGGAGTGCACGGGCTGCTCTTTTTCCAATCCATCCAGGATCATCATTAGGGAGATAAATCTTCTGAGCGAAGAAACCCGCAGGCTTGGCGTGCTGCTGGACAAGGGCGGCCGCCCCCGTTGCCTGATTCAAGAACATGGACAGTGGTCTTTGGGCACGATGAGGAGCTGGATGATATTGTGCAGATGCCCGTCCAGTCATGTAGCAAGGCTGCTTCAGCTGCAACTGAGACGATGGTCTGCATTTCTGGCGCCGGGGGTATTGGGAAGACAACACTCGCTCAGATGGCATTCAACGATGCAAGAGTCGAGCAGCATTTTGATGTCATATGTTGGGTTTCTGTTTCAACTAGTCCCAACCAAATGGAGCTCGCGGCAGAGATCTCAAGGTCCGCCCAACCATCTTGGGATGGCTCTGCAGACAAGATGGGGGATTTCCAAATGCTCAGATGTGAGCTCTGCCAGTTTAAGCACTTGCTAATCTTACAACCTGATCACATTCGGAGGCGTAGTTTGGCAATATGCCAGTTACGTTTGGAATGTTGTTATCCCTCTCAAGCACAAAGTATACTACTTCCTCCGTCCCATAATATAAAAGTGTTTTTGACACTAATGTCAAAAACGCTCTTATATTATGAGACGGAGGGGGTACTTTATTTAATGCAACATTTTGTCGTCGTATAGGTCGTTTGCATGCTTGATCAAGCTCGCCCAACTGGATCCTAACTCCAGGGGGTGTGTAGTGCCTCAACACAAGACGATGCTACAGGAACTCTTAGGCAGCATATTGTTGAAGGAAATATACCCTAGAGGCAATAATAAAGTTGTTATTTTATATTTTCTTATATCATGATAAATATTTATTATTCATGCTAGAATTGTATTAAACGGAAACTTGATACATGTGTGGATACATAGACAAAACACCATGTCCCTAGTAAGCCTCTACTAGACTAGCTCATTAATCAAAGATGGTTAAGTTTCCTAACCATGGACATGTGTTGTCATTTGATGAATGGGATCATATCATTAGGAGAATGATGTGATGGACAAGACCCATCCGTTAGCTTAGCAGAATGATCGTGAAGTTTTAATGCTATTGCTCTCTTCATGTCATATACATATTCCTTCGACTATGAGATTATGCAACTCCCGGATACTGGAGGAATACCTTGTGTGCTATCAAACGTCACAACGTAACTGGGTGATTATAAAGATGCTCTACAGGTATCTCCGAAGGTGTTTGTTGGGTTGGCATAGATCGAGATTAGGATTTGTCATTCCGAGTATCGGAAAAGTATCTCCGGGCCCACTCGGTAATGAACATCATGATAAGCCTTGCAATCAATGTGACTAATGAGTTAGTTACGGGATGATGTATTACGGAATGAGTAAAGAGACTTGCCGATAACGAGATTGAACTAGGTATGAAGATACCGACGATCGAATCTTGGGCAAATAACATATCGATGACAAAGGGAATAACGTATGTTGTCATTACGGTACGATTGATAAAGATTTTCGTAGAATATGAGGGAACCAATATGAGCATCCAGGTTCCGCTTTTGGTTATTGACCGGAGAGGTGTCTCGGTCATGTCTGCATAGTTCTCGAACCCATAGGGTCCGCACGCTTAACATTCGATGACGATTTTGCATTATATGAGTTATGTGATTTGGTGATCGAATTTTATTCGGAGTCCCAGATGAGATCAGGACATGACGAGGAGTCTAAAAATGGTCGAGAGGATGATATTCGGACACGGAAAGTGTTCCGGGGGTACCGGGTACATATCGAGTCACCGGAAGGGGTTCCGGGCATCCCCCGGCGACTACATGGGCCTTAATGGGCCAAGAGGGGGACAGACCATCCCCTAAGGGGCTAGTGCACCCCATGTAGGCCGAAATAAAGGGGAAGGAAAGAGGAGAAGGGAGAAAGGAATGGGAGGGATTCGGCCTCCCCCTTCCTTCCCTCCTCCCTCCTCTTTCCTTCCCCATTGGCTGCTGTCGTGGTTGTAAGTCTGACAGTAAAGTAGGGGGGGGGTAAGAATGTAGAGGCAAGATCCTAGCTATGGTGAGATTGTGCATGCAGGATGTACGAGTTCAGGCCCTTCGTGGAGGAAGTAACAGCCCTACGTCTCGGTGCCCCGAGGCTTTGATCGATTGGAATATGCATGAAGTTACAGGGGGTGCGAACCCTTGTGCCAGAGGAGGGGTGGCTTATATAGAGTGCGCCAGACCCCTCCCGTCCTCAATTACACAGGGTTTAAGGTACATAAAGATGGACGTTACTGATAACGTCAGCAATAAAGATACATGAATGACTTTTAAGTCTATAAGGTAACGCCGGACCGTTGCCATTCAGAGTGACCTTAGATCTTCTAGATGTCGAGTGATTCTTGTCACGGTCGAGTGTTCACTCCTTTGTCGAGTGAACGTGAGTCTTCCGAGTGGAGTGTTTACGGTCGAGTGAATGATGGTATCCCTCGAATGCTTACGACTTTTATGCCACTGTCCTTGGGGAGGGTGTCTAGGTCAGGCCTATGACCCTACCCTAGGTGCATGTCTTCGTCATTAGCCCCCGAATGGTTTAGGCTTCGAGTGGAAAAAGGAGTGGAAGTTGATCCTGACTCTGTTACATGCTGCAGAAACATTTTCCTTAGACTGATGAGTTATGTGACAACTTTGACTTCATTTTCAGTTGCCTTGACCCATTCTAAAGTAGTCGAGTGAACTTTTGCTGATAAGCTTCGAGTGTTGATGTGAAGGAAATCTTCAGTTTGACAGGTTGCTCTGCGGTTCCCGGATCTTGCGGGATTCGAAATTTTGGGAAGCGCACAGGACGGAGGTAGCCGCAGTAATCGGGATGGATTAGGCAGGAGCGCCTTGATCACCGCGCCACCTTTTTCGCCACGTATCGAGCGAGCAACAGTTGCGGGATTTGACATGATTGCCCGGGCCTAGTCGTCGGTCACTCGGAAATGACTCCATATAAGGCGTTGGGTTGGGGAATTTTGCACAGTGCGCCTCAATTGATCCTTCTTCCTCCTCTGCATCTCCACTGTTACCGCTTCCTCCCTCGACGCCGCCTCCCGTCCGTGCGCCCCTTGCTGTGGTGGCGAAGGACAAGATGGCGGTGCTGGAGTGAGCTAAGAAGGGAGCGGCAAAGGGGAAGGGCAAGAATACTGGCAGGAGCGGGTCATCGTCGAGATCTGGTTTGCCTCGCGGTTGGGTTCAGGGCGACTGGATCCGATCCACACTCGTGCTGGATGATTTGCAAGACCTGGCCTAGAGTGGGCTGATCGAGCATGATTCCTGGAGGCTCCCGGGGGATGAAACTAAGCCGCAGCCTCAGGAGGGTGAGTGCGTCTTGCTCGCCACTCACGTCGACCGCGGTTTTTCTTTGCCCCCACATCCCTTTTTCCGTGCATTCCTGAACTTCTTCGAAGCACAACTCCACCATTTCTCTCCCAACACAATCACGTACCTTGCGGCTTATGTCTCCTTGTGTGAGAATTTCCTGGGCTACCGACCGCACTTGGGTCTGTTTAAGCACATCTTCACATGCCGCTCGCAGACTGTGAAAAAGGCCAGCCCGAGTGACGAGAAAACCCAGGTGATCCAGATGTGCGGGGCTTAGGTATTGATACGTCTCCAACGTATCTATAATTTTTGATTGCTCCATGCTATATTATTTACTGTTTTGAATGTTTATGGGCTTTATTATACACTTCTATATCATTTTTGGGACTAACCTATTAACCCAGAGCCCAGTGCCAGTTTCTGTTTTTACCCTATTTTAGGGTTTTGAAGAAAAGGAAAACCAAACGGAGTCCAATTGACCTGAAACTTCACGAAACTCATTTTTGGAAGGAAAGAAGCCGAGAAGACTTGGAGTGCACGTCGGGGGATCTGCGAGGAGGTCACGAGGCAGGGGGCGCCCACCCCCCTGGGCGCGCCCTCCACCCTCGTGAGCCCCTCGTGGCCCCCCCTGACGTACTTCTTCCGCCTATATATCTCAATATACCCTAAAAACATCCGAGGACACAATAGATCGGGAGTTCCACCGCCAGAAGCCTCCGTAGCCACCGAAAGCCAATCTAGACCCGTTCCGGCACCCTGCCGGAGGGGGCAATCCTTCTTCGGTGGCCATCTTCATCATCCCGGTGCTCTCCATGACGAGGAGGGAGTAGTTCTCCCTCGAGGCTAAGGGTATGTACCAGTAGCTATGTGTTTGATCTCTCTCTCTCTCTCTCTCTCGTGTTCTTGAGGTGATACGATCTTGATGTATCGCGAGCTTTGCTGTTATAGTTGGATCCTATGATGTTTCTTCCCCCCTCTACTCTCTTGTAATGAATTGAGTTTCCCCTTTGAAGTTATATTATCGGATTGAGTCTTTAAAGATTTGAGAACACTTGATCTATGTCTTGCCGTGGATATCTGTGGTGACAATGGGATATCACGTGATTCACTTGATGTATGTTTTGGTGATCAACTTGCGGGTTCCGCCCATGAACTTATGCATAGGGGTTGGCACACGTTTTCGTCGTGATTCTCCGATAGAAACTTTGGGGCACTCTTTGAGGTCCTTTGTGTTGGTTGAATAGATGAATCTGAGATTGTGTGATGCATATCGTATAATCATACCCACGGATACTTGAGGTGACATTGGAGTATCTAGGTGACATTAGGGTTTTGGTTGATTTGTGTCTTAAGGTGTTATTCTAGTACGAACTCTAGGGCTATTTGTGACATCTATAGGAATAGCCCAACGGATTGATTGGAAAGAATAACTTTGAGGTGGTTTCGTACCCTACCATAATCTCTTCGTTCGTTCTCCGCTATTAGTGACTTTGGAGTGACTCTTTGTTGAATGTTGAGGGATAGTTTTATGATCCAATTATGTTAGTATTGTTGAGCGGACTTACACTAGTGAAAGTATGAACCCTAGGCCTTATTTCCACGCATTGCAATATCGTTTACGCTCACTTTTATCACTTGCTACCTTGCTGTTTTTATTATTTCAGATTACAAATACCTTTATCTACTATCTATATACCACTTGTATCACCATCTCTTCGCCGAACCAGTGCACCTATACAATTTACCATTGTATTGGGTGTGTTGGGGACACAAGAGACTCTTTGTTATTTGGTTATAGGGTTGCTTGAGAGAGACCATCTTCATCCTACGCCTCCTACGGATTGATAAACCTTAGGTCATCCACTTGAGGGAAATTTGCTACTATCCTACAAACCTCTGCACTTGGAGGCCCAACAACGTCTACAAGAAGAAGGTTGTGTAGTAGACATCAAGCTCTTTTCTGGCGCTGTTGCTGGGGAGGTGAGTGCTTGAAGGTATATCTTTAGATCTTGCAATCGAGTCTTTTAGTTTCTTGTTTTACCACTAGTTTAGTTTATAAAAGAAAACTATAAAAAATGGAATTAAGTTTGCCTCATACGCTTCATCTTTTTAATATCTTTTTGAGAGTATGATGGAAAGGATAATTGTGCTCAAGTGCTAGAAGAAGAAATCTATAAAATGTTTTGCACTAAATATTTGAATGATGAGCATTATTGCAATGTTGTTAGTACGAATTCCTTGAATATCCATGATGCTAATGATATGTAAAGCCACAAGCTTGGGGAAGCTATGTTTGATGAATAGTTTTTGTCCCCCAAGTTTTGATGAGCAAATTTATTATGATGAAAGCATGCCTCCTATTTATGATGATTATATTGATGAAAGTGGATTTGGAGAGGTCATGACTTTATTTTATGATGAATCCACTATTCCGGAAGAGGTTCCAATTGATTATGAGAACAAGGTTGCTATCTATGATGATTATTGTGATGACTTGTATGCTATAAAAAATAATGATATCCATGAAACTTGTCATCATGATTTTAGTTTTCAATTGGATTATGCCTCACATGATAATTATTTTGTTGAGTTTGCTCCCACTATTATTCATGAGAAGAATTTTGCTTATGTGGAGAGTAGTAAATTTTCTATGCTTGTAGATCATGATAAGAATGCTTTATGTGCTGGTTATATTGTTGAATTCATTCATGATGCTACTGAAAACTATTATGAGGGAGGAATATATGCTTGTAGGAATTGCAATAATATCAAGTTTCCTCTCTATGTGCTTAAAATTTTAAAGTTATGCTTGTTTTGCCCTCCTATGCTAGTTGATTATTGTTCTCATAAGTTGTTTGCTCACAAAATCCCTATGCATAGGAAGTGGGTTATACTTAAATGTGCTAGTCATATTCTTCATGATGCTCTCTTTATATTTCAATTCTTATCTTTTATGTGAGCATCATTGAAACCATCATGCCTAGCTAGGGCATTAAACGATATCGTTTGTTGGGAGGCAACCCAATTTTATATCTGTTCCTTGCTTTTTGATCCTGTTTAGTAATGAATAATTCATCTAGCCTCTGTTTAGATGTGATTTTATGCTTTTAATTAGTGTTTGTGCCAAGTAGAACCTTTGGGAAGACTTGGGTGAAGTCTTGTTGATCATGCTGTAAAAAACAGAAACTTTAGCGCTCACGAGAACTGCTGCCATTTTTATTTGGAGAGTGCTATTTAGTTAATTCTTTTTGAAGATGATTAATAGATAAATTACTCAGGTCCAGCAATTTATTTTAGAATTTTTGGGGTTCCAGAAGTATACATTTGATCCAGATTACTACAGACTGTTCTGTTTTTGACAGATTCTATTTTCGATGTGTTGTTTGTTTATTTTGATGAATCTATGAGTAGTATCGGAGGGTATGAACCATAGATAAGTCGGAATACAGTAGGTTTAACACCAATATAAATTAATAATGAGTTCATTACAGTACCTTGAAGTGGTGATTTATTTTCTTATACTAACGGAGCTCACCAGTTTTCTACTTTAAGTTTTGTGTTGTGAAGTTTTCAAGTTTTGGGTAAAGATTCGATGGACTATGGAATAAGGAGTGGAAAGAGCCTAAGCTTGGGGATGCCCAAGGCACCCCAAGGTAATATTCAAGGAAAACCAAGAGCCTAAGTTTGGGGATGCCCCGGAAGGCATCCCCTCTTTCGTCTTCGTTCATCGGTAACTTTACTTGGAGCTATATTTTTATTCGCCACATGATATGTGTTTTGCTTGGAGCATCAATTTATTTTGTTAGGATTTGCTTGCTGTTATTTAGAACAATGTTTTAATATTTTATTTCAATAAAAGTGGCATTGATAGTCTTTACTATGCCTATTTTAGAAGTCCACTTGTTGCTGTTTGAAAACGGAAAGTTTACCGCTGTTGCAATAATTCCCTAGAAAAGTCAGAATGTTATAAAATGTTGAAACCTTTTGCATATTAAGCTCTGATAAATTTACTAGTGGGAATTTTCTTTCATAATTTTTGGATCTAGGGAAGTATGGATGTTTCAGCATTCTTTACAGACTGTCCTGTTTAGGCAGATTGCTGTTATGTTTGCATTGTTTGCATATGTTTGCTTCTTTAACGATTCTATTTGAGGATAGGACTATTAAATATGCAGAGGCATTTAGTATGCAATGTTGAATAATAATTTTAGTTATTTGCTATAGTAGAGTATGATAAGGTTTTTGCAATGGTTTATACTAACTTATCTCACGAGTCCTTGTTGAGTTTTGTGTGGATGAAGCTTTTGAGATTTAGGGAGACCGTGATATGAGAGGAATTAAGGAGACACAAAATCTCAAGCTTGGGTATGCCCAAGGCACCCCAAGATAATACTTCAAGAAGTCTCAAGCATCTAAGCTTGGGGATGCCCCGGTTGGCATCCCACCTTTCTTCTTCAACAATTATCGGTTAGTTTCGGTTGATCCTAAGTTTTTGCTTCTTCACATGATGTTTCCATTCTTAGAATGTTATTTTATTTTGCTTTGCTTGCTGTTTGAATAGGATACCGAGATCTGAAATTATGAAATGTTAGAGAGTCTTCACATAGTTGCATAATTATTCGACTACTCATTGATCTTCACTTATATCTTTCGGAGTAGTTTGTCATTTGCTCTAGTGCTTCACTTATACCTTTTAGAGCATGGTGGTAGTTTTATTTTGAAGAAATAGATGAACTCTCATACTTCACTTATATTATTTTGAGAGTCTTAAATAGCATGGTAATTTGCTTAAAATCCTAATATGCTAGGTATATAAGATTAATAATAAAATTCTCTTATGAGTGTGTTGAATACTAAGAAAAGTTTGATGCTTGATGAATGTTTTGAGATATGGAGGTAATAATCTCAAAGTCGTGCTAGTTGAGTAGTTGTGAAATTGAGAAATGCTTATGTTGAAGTTTGCAAGTCCCGTAGCATGCACGTATGGTAAACGTTATGTAACAAATTTGAAACATGAGGTGTTATTTGATTGTCTTCCTTATGAGTGGCGGTCGGGGACGAGCGATGGTCTTCTCCTACCAATCTATCCCCCTAGGAGCATGCGCGTAGTACCGAGGTTTTTGATGACTTGTAGATTTTTGCAATAAGTATGTGAGTTCTATATGACTAATGTTGAGTCCATGGATTATACGCACTCTCACCCTCCCATCCTTGCTAGCCTCTTTGGTACCGTGCATTGCCCTTTCTCACATTGAGAGCTGGCGCAAACTTCGCCGGTGCATCCAAACCCCATGATATGATACGCTCTTTCACACATAAACCTCCTTATATCTTCCTCAAAACAGCCACCATACCTACCTATTATGGCATTTCCATAGCCATTCCGAGATATATTGCCATGCAACTTTCCATCATTCCGTTCATCATGACACATTCATCATTGTCATATTGCTTAGCATGATCATGTAGTTGACATAGTATTTGTGGAAAAGCCACCGTTCATAATTCTTTCATACATGTCACTCTTGGTTCATTGCATATCCCGGTACACCGCCGGAGGCATTCATATAGAGTCATCTTTGTTCTAGTATCGAGTTGTAATCATTGAGTTGTAAATAAATAGAAGTGTGATGATAATCATTATTAGAGCATTGTCCCAAGTGAGGAATAAAAAAAGGAGAAAGGCCATAAAAAAAGAGAAGGCCCCCCCAAAAAGAAAGGCCATAAAAAAGAGAAGGCCCAAAAAAAGAAAGGCCATAAAAAAAGAGAAGGCCCAAAAAATGAGAGAAAAAGAGAGAAGGGACAATGTTACTATCCTTTTACCACACTTGTGCTTCAAAGTAGCACCATGATCTTCATAGTAGAGAGTCTCATGTTATCACTTTCATATACTACTGGGAATTTTTCATTATAGAACTTGGCTTGTATATTCCAACAATGGGCCTCCTCAAGTGCCCTAGGTCTTCGTGAGCAAGCAAGTTGGATGCACACCCACTAGTTTCTTTTGTTGAGCTTTCATACATTTATAGCTCTAGTGCATCCGTTGCATGGCAATCCCTACTCCTTGCATTAACATCAATCGGTGGGCATCTCCATAGCCCATTGATTAGCCTCGTTGATGTGAGACTTTCTCCTTTTTTGTCTTCTCCACGTAATGCCCTCATTATTCTATTCCACCCATAGTGCTATATCCATGGCTCGCACTCATGTATTGTGTGAAAGTTTATAGGTTTGAGATTACTAAATTATGAAACAATTGCTTGGCTTGTCATCGGGGTTGTGCATGATGAGAGCATTCTTGTGTGACGAAAATGAAACATGACTAAACTATATGATTTTGTAGGGATGAACTTTCTTTGGCCATGTTATTTTGAGAAGACATAATTGCTTAGTTAGTATGCTTGAAGTATTATCATTTTTATGTCAATATGAACTTTTGTCTTGAATCTTTCGGATCTGAATATTCATACCACAATTAAGAAGAATTACATTGAAATTATGCCAACTAGCATTCCACATCAAAAATTCTATTTTTATCATTTACCTACTCGAGGACGAGCAGGAATTAAGCTTGGGGATGCTGATACTTCTCCAACGTATCTATAATTTTTGATTGCTCCATGATATATTATTTACTGTTTTGAATGTTTATGGGCTTTATTATACACTTTTATATCATTTTTGGGACTAACCTATTAACCCAGAGCCCAGTGCCAGTTTCTGTTTTTACCCTGTTTTAGGGTTTCGAAGAAAAGGAAAACCAAACGGAGTCCAATTGACCTGAAACTTCACGGAACTCATTTTTGGAAGGAAAGAAGCCCAGAAGACTTGGAGTGCATGTTGGGGGATCTGCGAGGAGGTCACGAGGCAGGGGGCACGCCCACCCCCTGGGAGTGCCCTCCACCCTCGTGAGCCCCTCGTGCCCCCCCCTGACGTACTTCTTCCGCCTATATATCTGAATATACCCTAAAAACATCCGAGGACACAATAGATCGGGAGTTCCGCCGCCAAAAGCCTCTATAGCCACCGAAAGCCAATCTAGACCTGTTCCGGCACCCTAGCGGAGGGGGCAATCCTTCTCCGGTGGCCATCTTCATCATCCCGGTGCTCTCCATGACGAGGAGGGAGTAGTTCTCCATTGGGGCTGAGGGTATGTACCAGTAGCTATGTGTTTGATCTCTCTCTCTCTCGTGTTCTTGAGGTGATACGATCTTGATGTATCGCGAGCTTTGCTGTTATAGTTGGATCCTATGATGTTTCTTCCCCCCTCTACTCTCTTTTAATGAATTGATTTTCCCCTTTGAAGTTATCTTATCGGATTGAGTCTTTAAAGATTTGAGAACACTTGATGTATGTCTTGCCGTGGATATCTGTGGTGACAATGGGATATCACGTGATTCACTTGATGTATGTTTTGGTGATCAACTTGCGGGTTCCGCCCATGAACCTATGCATAGGGGTTGGCACACGTTTTCGTCGTGATTCTCCGGTAGAAACTTTGGGGCACTCTTTGAGGTCCTTTGTGTTGGTTGAATAGATGAATCTGAGATTTTGTGATGCATATCGTATAATCATACCCATGGATACTTGAGGTGACATTGGAGCATCTAGGTGACATTAGGGTTTTGGTTGATTTGTGTCTTAAGGTGTTATTCTAGTACGAACACTAGGGATGTTTGTGACATCTATAGGAATAGCCCAACGGATTGATTGGAAAGAATAACTGTGAGGTGGTTTCGTACCCTACCATAATCTCTTCGTTCGTTCTCCGCTATTAGTGACTTTGGAGTGACTCTTTGTTGCATGTTGAGGGATAGTTTTATGATCCAATTATGTTAGTATTGTTGAGAGGACTTACACTAGTGAAAGTATGAACCCTAGGCCTTATTTCCACGCATTGCAATACCGTTTACGCTCACTTTTATCACTTGCTACCTTGCTGTTTTTATTATTTCAGATTACAAATACCTTTATCTACTATCTATATACCACTTGTATCACCATCTCTTCGCCGAACTAGTGCACCTATACAGTTTACCATTGTATTGGGTGTGTTGGGGACACAAGAGACTCTTTGTTATTTGGTTGCAGGGTTGCTTGAGAGAGACCATCTTCATCCTACGCCTCCTGAGGATTGATAAACCTTAGGTCATCCACTTGAGGGAAATTTGCTACTGTCCTACAAACCTCTGCACTTGGAGGCCCAACAACGTCTACAAGAAGAAGGTTGTGTAGTAGACATCAGGTATCCATATGAGGGGGAAGAGTCCTTTTCCTGCAATGACTCTCCCTGACTCGGTTAGAGGGTGGCAGTCGAGTTGGTTTTAGTGCAAAGAGAAGTCGACCAATGGTCATTCGACAGGTCTCCCCCCTTTTTCTTGGTGCGAGTCCAGAAACCTACTTCCTTGAGAGTGACTCCAGCAGAGAAGGTGGAGGTGTCCATGTTGATGGAGCGAGTAGTTCAACTGATCCATGTGGAGGTGACTGGCATGGATCTGCTCGAGGTATTCCTCAGTCGACGTATTCAACCCCTCCAGGCTCGCGATCACTCCATGTGGATGTACTCGGGGATTGAAGATTCCACTCGGATCCATCAAGAGGACGTTGATGAGAAGACGGTGGCACAGTGGGTGCAAAGCATGCCAGGGAACAAGGATAACCGCAGGGGGTCCCGAAGAGTTTTACCATTCGACACCAACAACCAAACAGACAAGGTCTGTCTCTTATCTTCGAGTGTTTTTCATTCTAACTTGCAGTTGTTTACTGAATTGACTATCCTTTGGTCATCTCTTTTGCTTTGCAGGTTTATACGGAGACGTACTCGATGCCGAACGGGGAGCAAGAGCAGTACCAGGAAGGAGAAGAAAGCGGAGGCAAAAGCATGGATTGGCAGTCTGATGGAGGAGAAGGGGAGGAGGAAAGCGAGGACTCGAGCAGTTGTGAAGAAGTTGAGTCACCACCTCACAATTAAAAGCATTCCAAACATAAGCACGACCCAGCAAGTATCCATGGCGAAGTAGCTAAGCCGACCGGACAGACTTCCAAGCGCACTCGGACTTCTTCCCCTGTGCCGACTGAGAAGACTCCAAAGCAGCCAAAAGTTGCAGAACCAAAGCCTCGGAAGACCCTGCCCAAGATCAATATTGACGTCCCCGTCGCTTCTACGTAAGTGGCTTGTCCCCACTTTTCGATCAAGGACTCATGATGTCGACTCGCTTTCTCATTTGTCCGAGTGAATCTCGAAACTCGCAGAGCTGCTATTTCTGGGACTTCTGCTTAAAGGGATGATGGCGAGGATGTGGTAGACATAGTCACTTCTAACCTGGGTATGACTTTTGCAAAGTTGTCTTTGCTTTCTTAGCCATTTTGTTGATCGACTGAATTCTGATGATTAATTCTTTTTTGTAGCTCCTCCCCACGTCATTGATCTTCCAGATGACGACGAGGATGTGCCACTGAGGCCCAGGAGGAGTAAGAAGGCATCAACTGGCAAGGTGCCCCAGTCGACGCTAGTGACGGAGCTGGTGATCCAGGAGACCAGTGATGCCAACCGAACTTCTGTGACTTTTTCCGTACCATTTTTGAGTGCTCAGCCTTTGGCGTTGACTGATCATATCCCAGCCGATACACCGTATCCAATCTTCACTACGTATCACGTCCCGGAGGACCAAGTGGGTGCTGCCAAGGAGGCCATACACCAGGCAGGCATCATGATGGAGCAGATCAAGGTGGTTCGAGGGGCCAGTCAATCTGCTTATGACGCCAGCTCAGCTCTCTAGAGCAACGTCCAGGTTGGTTGACTTCCGATTGACTCTTATCTTGTCGCTTGTTCTGTTAGGATATGCTACCCAAAAAAAATTCCTTGTGCATCTTTTCGTCAATCTGCCTTTTGCATTTGTACACCCACTAGGTGTGTAATCTATTGCTGAATAGTACTGCTGAATAGTGTTTACTTCTTGAGTCGACTAGGTTATGTCGATTGAGTCTTTGAACCAGTGGGGGCACGCTGAGTGCACCCACTGGGTGTAGTCCCCGAGACCATAGTTGACTGCGGGCAGTCGACTATGGTCTGAGAATCATAACTTTCTCACTCGGTCTGAACGGATCATGTCGAGTGTAACTTGAACCAGTGGGGGCACGCTAAGTGCAACCACTGGGTGTAGTCCCCGAGACTACTGTCGAATGTTTGATTCGGCAGTAGTCTGAGAATTCTTTTCACTCGGGAGTGAATAACCTTTAATTCTGTTCACTGATGTAACATTTATTGACTTCAGAAATCTTGTGATCTCATCTCCAAATTTTCCGAATTCGAGGAGAAGCAGAGACAACTCCATCTTGACTTGGAGCTGGCTAAACAGAACTTGCAGAAGGCCAAAGATGAGACAGCCAGTATGGAAGGTAACAACTGGTCGATTGTTTATCTTGGCCGACTCACAAGTCATCTCCTCGTTCTTCTATCTGACCCGAGTGCATATCTTTCGGAGAAAATGAAGCAGGCTCTCGTGAAAAAGGACCTCGACCTTGCCACTGCCCAAAAGGAGGCTCAGGAGAAGACTGCACTCACTGACAAAAAATTGGCCTCAGTGGGTGCGCTGGAGGAAGAAAACACCAAGTTGAAGACATCCCTTAACGAGTCCAACCGAGAAGTGTCTCGTCTGAAAAAAGAGAAAGTGGTTGTGAACGAGAAGATTGAAGGCATTTCTCGTAAGAGAAATGATCTGGAAGTTTATTTGGGGGCACTCGCCAAGAAGCTATTCCTTGTGCTCAAAGGTATTCTTTCTTGCCCGACTGTTTAACTATCGTCGATTCACTATGCAACCGTGGACTCATTATTTCTTTGCATTTGTAGAATTCTGCCAAAACTTTGAAGAAGAAACCGGACGGATCGAGACAGGTCTGGACCCCATCCTTTCCCCTGTTGGTGATGAAGCTACCATGAACGTGCTCCGACTGGAACCACGTGTTGCCAGTGTTACAACCTACCTTGCTCGCCTGAAGGTTGCGGTGTCGCGGATTGACTCAACACTTTGGCCACGGGAGACGCCCCAGAATGACCTCGAGTCTTTGATGACTCGACTCAATGCGATCCTTGGCCGAGTGCAAGAGTGGAAGAAGTCATCTGCTCGCTGCGGTGTTGACGTAGCTCTGTCGCTAGTCCGAGTCCACTTCAAGGAAGCCAAGGAGGAGAAGCTAGCGGCGATCAAGGTTGTGGATACCAGAAAACATGACTTCCAGTCCTTCATGGAGACCTTTATTGCCGCCGCCACTCGGATTGAAGATGGAACTGACTTGGACGAATTCATCGAGCCTGCCAGTCCTCCCGCGGAGTGAACAAACTTTTTATGGTCCGATTAAATTTGCCTCGGTATACCGAGTGGTTTTTGTAACCGTTTAAACTTCTTCGGGCCTGATGCTCGAGTACCTTGAACTGCAATCTGGAACCTTGTCGGATTTATATGAACTTGGCTGCTTTTGGATCTTTTGACTCTTTGAGTAGAACTTGTTTCTTCAGTTTGAGTTGCTACTGACTTTGTGAGGCAGTTCAGTAGAGTGCATCATGGGCAGAGGTACTTGGTGTTGCCCATGGTCTGCACCTCGTCGTCCTTGCGGATCGGGATGGAGCAGACATTGTATTTTTGTCGAAGCTCCAAGGACAGATCATGGTCGACCTGCACCTCGCCGTCCTTGCGGATAAGGATGGAGCAGACAATTGTATTTGTGTCGAAGCTCCAAGGAAAGATCATGGTCGACCTGCGCCTCGTCGTCCTTGCGGATAAGGATGGAGCATGTTTTTTATACTTAGGCGAGTACTGGACTGTAGCTAAGCCCCCGAGTGGGAGGATTGCTCACCACTCGGTAGGATTTTTTTATACTTAGGCGAGTACTGGACTGCAGCTAAGCCCCCGAGTGGGAGGGTTGCTCACCACTCGGTAGGATTTTTTAAACTTAGGCGAGTACTGGACTACAACTAAGCCCCCGAGTGGGAGGGTTGCTCACCAGTCGGTAGAATTTTTTATACTTAGGCGAGTACTGGACTGCAGCTAAGC
>NC_041384.1:505882727-505913264 GCF_002162155.2 Triticum dicoccoides | reverse complement strand
TACTGGACTGCATCTAAGCCCCCGAGTGGGAGGGTTGCTCATCACTCGGTAGGATTTTTTATACTTAGGCGAGTACTGGACTGTAGCTAAGCCCCCGAGTGGGAGGGTTGCTCACCACTCGGTAGGATTTTTTAAACTTAGGCGAGTACTGGACTGCAGCTAAGCCCCCAAGTGGGAGGGTTGCTCACCACTCGGTAGGATTTTTTATACTTAGGCGAGTACTGGACTGCAGCTAAACCCCTGAGTGGGAGGGTTGCTCACCACTCGGTAGGATTTTTTAAACTTACGTGAATCAGGTTCGCAGCTAAACCCCCGAATGGGAGACATGCTCTCCACTCAGTGGGATTTTAATTTTTCGAACTTAAGTGAATCATGTTCGCAGCTAAGCCACCCACTGGGGGATTTTGGACACATGCATAAGAAACAACAATCATATAGGAGACTGCAAAAACTTATCTTCGATAAACAAACTAAAAGGTACTTCTTATTACATCTCGACAGTCCGTATGATTAAGTGTTAAAGTGGCGGAGAAGCTCCGCATTCCAGGCACGTGGATCGTCTTTCTTGTGCTCCACATCGTACAAGTGATATGCACCATTGTGGAGCTCTTTGGTGATGATGAAGGGGCCTTCCCAGGAAGGGGCGAGCTTTTGTGGACGTTGCTGGTCCACTCGGAGAACTAGGTCTCCTTCCTGGAATACTCGACCCCTGACGTTTCTGTCATGAAAACGCAACAGATCTTGTTGATAGATGGTCGACCGGATCAGCGCCATCTCTCTTTCTTCTTCCAGAAGGTCAACAGCATCCTGACGGGCTTGTTCTGCTTCGGCTTCTGAGAAGAGTTCTACTTGCGGGGCATTATGAAGAAATCAGTCGGTAGTACGGCTTCGGCTCCATAGACAAGGAAGAAGGGAGTCCGCCCAGTCGACCGATTCAGCATTGTCCTCAGGCCCCACAGTACTGATGGCAACTCATCTACCCAAGAGCCAGCCGCATACTTGAGATATCGCATTAGCCTGGGCTTTAATCCTTGGAGGATCAAACCATTTTCTCTTTCTTCTTGTCCGTTCGACTGCGGGTGAGCGACTGAAGCATAATCGACCCGAGTGCCTTGGGAAGCACAGAAAGCTCTGAATTCGTCTGAATCAAAGTTTGATACATTGTCTGTGATGATGTTGTGCGGGACTCCAAACCTAAATGCTAGCCCTCTGACGAAGCTGACAGCAGTGCTCGAATCGAGGCTTTTGATGGGCTTGGCTTCAATCCATTTAGTAAACTTGTCGACTGCAACAAGCAAGTGAGTGAAACCACTTCTGCCAGTCCTCTAGGGTCCAACCATATCCAACCCCCAAACGGCAAATGGCTAGACGAGTGGAATGGTATTCAGGGCTAAGGCGGGTTTGTGAGACATGTTGGAGTAGAACTGGCAACCTTCACATTTGTCGACTATTTCCTTTGCCATTTCATTTGCTCGCGGCCAGTAAAAACCTGCTCGGTATTCTTTGGCCACAATTGTCCGTGAGGATGCATGGTGACCACAGGTCCTCGAGTGGATATCATTGAGGATCATTTGACCTTCTTCTGGGGTAATGCATCGCCGACCAACTCCAGTCACACTTTCTCTGTACAGCTGACCACTTATCACGGTGAAGGCTTTGGATCGACGGACGATCTGTCGCGCTTCATCCTCGTCTTCTGGCAGCTCTTTCCTGAGAATATATGTGATGTACAGTACAGTCCAATCAGGAATGAAGACCAAAACTTCCATGACTAGGTCGACCACAGCTGGAACTTCAACTTCAGTCGGATCAGTGGAACTCTTAGGTTGCGGGGGCTCTTCCGTGAAGGGATCTTCCTGAACTGATGGTGTGTGAAGATGCTCCAAGAACACATTGCCGGGAATGGACCCTCGCTTAGAACCTATCTTAGCCAGGTCATCTGCCGCCTGGTTCTTCAATCGGGGAATATGGTGGAGCTCTAAAACTTCAAACTTCTTTTCCAACTTTCTAACTGCATTGCAATAGCCAGTCATAACCGGGCTTCTGACATCCCACTCTTTCATCACTTGATTAACCACCAAATCTGAGTCGCCGAAGACCATTAGGCGACGGACGCCGAGTGAAATGGCCATTCGCAACCCATACAAAAGAGCTTCATACTCAGCCTCATTGTTGGAGGAATCAAAGTGAATCTTAAGGACATAGCTAAGTTTGTCGCCTCGCGGGGACACCAGAACAACTCCAGCGCCAGAACCGCTCAACATTTTTGACCCATCAAAGAACATAGTCCAATGTTCCGACTGGACTTGAGTCGGTTGTTGCTGTTCAATCCACTCGATGAGGAAATCTGCTATTGCCTGGGATTTGACTGCTTTCTTTGCCTCAAACTTGATATCCAACGGAAGGATTCAATCGCCCACTTTGCCACTCGACCAGTTGCATCTCTGTTGTTCAAAATTTCTGACAATGGAGCGTCGCTGACGACTGTGATGGGGTGATCTGAGAAATAATGTGCCACCTTCTTCGTAGTCAAGTAAATCCCATAGACCAACTTTTGGTAATGCGGATACCTCTACTTGGATGGAGTTAAGACTTCAGAAAAATAGTACACTGGGCGCTAAACTTTACGGGTTTTACCTTCTTCTTCCCGCTCGACCGTGAGTACTGTACTGACAACTTGTCCAGTGGCTGTAATATAAAGCAACAAAGGCTCCTTGCTAACAGGAGCAGCGAGCACCGGCTGGGTGGAAAGCAGGGTTTTGAGTTCTGCAAACGCTGCGTCAGCCTCGGGAGTCCACTCGAACTTATCAGATTTCTTCATCAATCGGTAAAGAGGTAATGCCTTTTCACCGAGACGAGAGATGAACCGACTCAAGGCGGCCAAACAACCAGTAAGCTTCTGAACGTCGTGTATGCGCACGGGGCGCTTCATTCGGAGTATTGCGTTGACTTTCTCTGGGTTCGCGTCGATTCCTCATTCAGAAACAAGGAAACCGAGTAACTTTCCACCTCGAACTCCAAATGTACACTTTGACGGGTTAAGCTTGATATCATATCTTCTCAGATTGGCAAAGATTTCAGTGAGGCCAGTCAGTAGGTCGGAACCTTTACGTGACTTAACCATGATGTCATCCATGTATGCCTCCACATTCCGACTGATTTGAGTGAGCAGGCACTTCTGTATCATGCGCATGAATGTGGCGCCAGCATTCTTGAGACCAAAGGGCATGGTAACATAGCAAAAGCACCCAAATGGGGTGATGAAGGTTGTCTTTATTTCATTGGACCCATACAGTCGAATCTGATGATACCCGGAATAGGCATCCATAAAGGACAGTCGCTCACATCCCGCAGTCGAGTCGACTATTTGATCGATGCGGGGTAGAGGAAAATGATTGAGGGAGTCCTGGATTAGGGGGTCTCCGGACAGCCGGACTAAAACCTTTGGCCGGACTGTTGGACTATGAAGATACAAGATTGAAGACTTCGTCCCGTGTCCGAATGGGACTCTACTTGGCGTGGAAAGCAAGCTAGGCAATACGGATATGTATATCTCCTCCTTTGTAACCGACCTTGTGTAACCCTAGCCCCCTCCGGTGTCTATATAAACTGGAGGGTTTTAGTCCGTAGGACAACATACAATCATACCATAGGCTAGCTTTTAGGGTTTAGCCTCTCCGATCTCGTGGTAGATCAACTCTTCTAATACCCATATTATCAAGTATAATCAAGCAGGACGTAGGGTTTTACCTCCATCAAGAGGGCCCGAACCTGGGTAAAACATCGTGTCCCCTGCCTCCTGTTACCATCCGCCTTAGACGCATAGTTCGGGACCCCTACCCGAGATCCGCTGGTTTTGACACCGACATTGGTGCTTTCATTGAGAGTTCCTCTGTGTCGTCGCCGTTAGGCTTGATGGCTCCTACGATCATCGATAGCGATGCAGTCCAGGGCGAGACTTTTCTCCCCGGACAGATCTTTGTATTCGGCGGCTCTGCACTGCGGGCCAACTCGCTTGGCCATCTGGAGCAGATCGAGAGTTACGCCCCTGGCCGTCAGGACAGGTTTGGAAGCTTAAACTACACGGAAGATATCCGCGGAGACTTGATCTCCGACAGATTCGAGCCTTTGCCTAGTGCGCCACACGGTCACGATGGGCATGATTTAGCTCTGCAATCGGACAGTGTCCAGGAGATCGCGCCGGCAACCGCTCCGACCCTCAATTCGGAGCCAGCTATGCCATCCATGGGCGGGTGGATAGACCCCGCCATGGAGGCCGTATCCTCAGCGGCGATCAAGCCGAATATCGGCCTTACCCTTCACGAGAGCCGTGATGCCGAACTACCGGATTCTTCCCCGGCCACGGACTCCGAACCGCCTGCGCCCGTGCCTATCAAATCAGATTGGGTGCCGATCATGGAGTTTACCTCCACGGATATCTTTCAGTAATCGCCCTTCGGCGACATACTGAACTCATTAAGGTCTCTCTCCTTGTCAAGAGAGTCCTGGCCGAACCATGTCCGGCAGGATTGGGGTACGGATGACGAAGAAATTCGCCGCCCACCCACCACCACTTAGTAGCCACTGTCGACGATTTGACCGACATGCTCGACCTCGACTCCAAAGACATCGACGGTATGGACGACGATGCAGGAAACGAACAGGAACCACCGCCCACAGGGCACTGGACGCCCACCTCATCACATGATGTATACATGGTGGACACACCCAAAGAAAACGACGACGAGGAACGGAAGGGCGCAACGAAGGGTTGTTCCCTCGAGAAGCAGTCAAAGCGGAGACGTAAGTGCCGCTCCAAATCCCGCCTCACCAGAAACAACGGTCACATAGACCCAGCGATAGAGCAGGGTGAACCATTGCCCGACCAGGGCAACACGAAGAATCAAACCGAACAACCCGACTCCATCGAAGATAACAGTCCGGACGATATCACACCGGACAGGCGCCCGGAGCAACAGAATGCCCATCAAAGGCTTGTTGCCACTGCGAGGAGTCTGAAAAAGTAGAAGCAAAGGCTCAGACTGCGCAAGACACACTCAGAATCAGATAGAGTGAAGTACTCAACACTGTAGCGAAGTACGGCGGTAATCGCCACACCAAGAGCTACCCAAAGCGAAAGTTGCTACCTGAATTCGATGAGGAGGCCTTAGATCCCCCGCAATTAGAAAATAAAATGGCCATCCGGTCGGATAGACGACCTCGCGGCCAATATAGAGCGGCAAACAACGCCGCACATAAGCCAGTACGCGATCCATGCGAGGGCTCGCATCAAAAGGACGGAGCAACCAGATCCATATACAGGCCACGCAAGCGCGCTCCAGTATGCAATACAACACAACAAACATCCGAACACCACGGTACACCCAAATACAGGGGTGCCGCACACCCCCTATGTTTCACCAATGAGGTGCTGGACCATGAATTTCCAGAGGGATTCAAACCCGTAAACATAGAGGCATACGACGGAACAACAGACCCTGGGGTCTGGATTGAGGACTATATCCTCCATATCCACATGGCTCGAGGAGACGATCTCCACACCATCAAGTACTTACCCCTCAAGCTCAAAGGGCCAGCTCGGCACCGGCTTAAAAGCCTCCCCGAAAACTCCATTGGAAGCTGGGAAGAGCTCGAAGACGCCTCTCAGGCAAATTTTCAAGGGACCTATGTTCGACCACCGGATGCAGACGATTTAAGTCATATAACTCAACAACCCGGAGAGTCAGCCCGAAAGCTTTGGAACAGGTTCCTCACTAAGAAGAACCAAATAGCAAACTGTCCGGACGCCGAAGCCTTAGCAGCTTTCAAGCACAGCGCTCGAGATGAATGGCTCGCCAGACACCTCGGCCAAGAAAAGCCGAGAACAATGGCAGCATTAACAAGCCTCATGACCCGCTTTTGCGCGGGCGAGGACAGCTGGTTAGCCCGATGCAGCACCAGCGACCCAAGTACATCCGAAGTCAAGGACGGAAATGGGAAATCACGACGTAGCAAAATCAAGCGCCGGAATAAAGAAGACAGCTCGAAGAGCACGACGGTAAAAGCCGGATTCAGAAGCTCTCGGCCAGGTCAGCAAAAGCCGCCCCCCAAAGGCAACAAAGATGAACTATCCAGCCTAAACAAAATTCTGGACCAAATATGTCAGATCCATAGTACCCTCGGCAAACCTGCAAATCATACCCATAGAGAATGTTGGGTCTTCAAGCAGTCCGGCAAGCTCAACGCCGAACATAAGGGGCATGGTACACCAAGCGAAGACGAGGATGAGCCTCACAAGCAAAGCACTGGGAAACAGAAGAAATTCCCACCAGAAGTCAAAACAGTCAACGTGTTATACGTGATAAAGGGGAAAAACAAAGCGACACTCCCAGAGACACATGCCCCAGGGCCTATCACCGCGGAGTTCTGCCACTGGTCGTCCCAACCGATCACTTTTGACCATCAGGATTACTCAGCAAGTGTCCGGCGTGCAGGATGGGCTGCCTTGGTATTAGACCCAATAATTGACAGATACCACTTCACATGAGTCCTGATGGACGGCGGCAGCAGTTTAAACCTGATATATCAGGACACAGTCCGCAACATGGGGATAGACCCAGCAAAAATCAGCCATAGCAACACTACCTTTAAAGGAGTAATGCCAGGCCCAGAAGCCCATTGCATGGGCTACCTGCTACTAGAGGTTATATTCGGCTTCCCCGATAACTTCCGCAGTGAAAAATTAACCTTCCACATCGCTCCGTTCCAAAGCAGCTATCAAGCACTACTCGGACGCGAAGCTTTCGCTCGCTTTAACGCAATACCGCATTACACATCCCTCATGCTTAAGATGCTCGGTCCACGCGACATCATTACAGTAAATGGAAATATTGAGCGCTCCTTGTGCGCGGAAGACCGTGCGGCTGCCTCGGCAGCCGCACACTAAAAGGCCTCACTAACTAAAGCACCTGACAGGTCGTTAAGACCACGGACACAGTTGGACGAGTCCGGCACAGTTACATGTAGTTGCTACAGGTTTGATGGCTATACCCCTATTACAATACAAGGGGCTCAACGCGCACAAACAAGTGGCAATTAGGCTCAACTTCACTCATCTTGAACTGTACATATTTTCTTTAGTACAACCTACCTTTTTGCACGACAACTTTTCAACTAAAGTTCCTCTCTTTTACAGATGACCATCGTGCTACGCCCGTCCAGGATACGGCACAACAGAGACACAGACGCAGACGTGCAGCAGGGACCTGTTCCAAGGATTCTTTTTAGATTAAGACCCTGCATAAACCTTTTTCACTGTCTCTTGTTGATACACATCCCCCGGATTCTCAGTACAATGGAGAAGGATGCTGACGTATTGGCATATCGCCACGTCAGAATATTGCACGTACCCGGACACCAGGGGCTTATTACAAAGGGCACTGTTTAGGCCCGGTTTACACCATAAAGACCAAATACCTTAGGGAGTGTTCGGTGTCGCGAGTTTGGCCTTATATGCATCAGCTCTGAATCATGTCTTTGGTCAAATGTTGGGTTTGCCCAACTCCTGTGTTTTGCTGCCTTACGTTCCGCTATATCGGCTAAGGCGGCACCAGGAGAACTACTGCGATTGTGCCCTGGTTCATCCGGACGAGCACCTCAGTAGAGAAAGCCGAAAACTGACTGTCATGATATAGCGTGAGACTGGTCAACCACTCGATGACCTACCAGAATCTTCGGGATTCCTCTGCCTTAACGAAGGGCCGTTTCCCAGCCAGGCATGTATGCACCCCGAATTCGGAGGAGTGCGGAGCCACCAGGGGCTATATAGTAGCCCCACTGTCAAACTCCTCTGGCTAAGTGAAAGTGTTAAAGCATTATAGTCCGGTTGCCTAGTTCGCTGCGCTATCACCTCCTTAATGGACCAAGACGTTGGATCAAGTGTGAACATGCGTTTTTTGCGAACACCCCCACATTATATGCGTGGGGGCTGAAGCTGACGACTGCAATCTTTCAGGTTATATACATATATACATAAACGGCTGCACAGGAGGCATCATAATACTTTCGGGCAAAAGTATAAATACAGCCTTGATAAACTTAATAAAACATTGTTTTTACAATGGGAATACATGTCATTCAAACATAATATTCTTCGAGCACTGGGCCTCTATCGAACGAGCGCCTTCAATAACTTCTTCAAAATAGTGCTCGGCAGCCACTCGACCTATGGCCGAACCCTGCGCCGCACCTGTGGTGGCGTCCATCTCCGCCCAGTATGTTTTGACATGGGCAAGGGCCATCCGCGAGCCTTCTATGCACGCCGACCTCTTCATCGCATTAATGTGCGACACCGCATCAAGGAACTGCTGGACCAAACTAAAATAGTTGTTCGGCTTTGGCCTTTCCGGCCACAAATGATCCACAACAGACCTCATGGCGAGTCCGGACAATCTGTTCAGCTCGGCCCATTCGGCAAGCCGATCAGTCAATTGAAGCGAACACTCTGGAATGTTAAATTGTGACCAGAATAGCTTGTCCACTTCACGATCTGTTTGATCTCGGAAGTATTTGGCCGCATCAACAGCACTCGCCGTCAAATCCAAATATGCGTCTGCCGAGCTCCACAGCCGATCCAGAGGGGCATACTGAGGATCTCCAAACTTCCTCCACAGCATGAAGGGTTTCCCAGCCGCAATATCCCCGGTTTGACGCAGCTCCTCCTTCTTCGCTCTCATCACAGAGCGGGTGTCTTTGGTCGCTATCGTGGCCTTTTCCAGGTCCGTCGCCTTCGCCCCGTTTTCTTCTTCAAGAAGCTGGCAACGGTCGGCAGTGTCTTTTAACTTTACGGCCATCTTGGTCATTTTTTCTTTGCTCTTGCAATGCACGGCCTTTTCGGCTCTTAACTCTTCGGCCTCCTTTAAAGCGGCCGCATTACTACTCCTTGCTTGCTCCTTGGCTCGGGCAAGCTCCGCCCGAAGGGTCTCCATGCTGGCCGCTCCATCTGCAGTCACAACATATTAAAGATACTGGCATCATGCTGCTATTATTATGTGATGCTCACCAGAAAGGCCACTTACCCTGTGCCTTGTCAAGCCGCTCATTGACAAGAACGATGTCGGCATTTGCCGCATCCAGCTGCCGCTTTATTTCGGCATACCCAATAGTCCGGCTAGCCACCGGAGCCTCCATCACCTGCACATAAAGGCAGTTTGGTTATTACCTGGGACTACGATCCTCTGTTTGCCGCCATTTTCGACGACAACCAGAGTCTCAGGGGCTACTATCTACACAGGGCACATCTAAAAATGTGCGATACTTTTCAAAAATATACATCATTTCACGTACCTCAAAACCCGTCAGTAGACTCATAAAGGCTTCATGCAGCCCGCTTTTGGCGGACGAAATCCTTTCAATCACCGTACCCATCAAATGAGCGGTGCTCTTCTGAGATAACCGCCTTCTCCAGCAGATCCCTCCGTACATCCGACCGCGCACAGACGGTGCCTGACTCTTTTGGTTGCTCTCTTTAAGAACCGGATACTGGGGACTTCGGGTGGCCATAGGATTATCTTCTGGCCTCGCTGGATCCGGAGAGACCCTCCATGACGACACTTCAAGGTCGCCCGCTTCTTGAGCCGGGGAGTCCGGGGGAGGCATTTCACTCTCCATCATCTCTGGAAGAAGATCCCCCGAAGACGAGTTCAGCTGAGAAGGGCTAAGATCCGAACTATAAGATAAATACTTCGGTTATTTTCCTTAGAAGTAAGGTAGGATATCTTCATTATTAAATACCTTTTGATTACTTATAGCTCGTTAGAGGGCTAATCCCCATGCGGACATTGTGCGGCAAGAACACCCTCCGAGGCAGGACCCTCTGGCGGAGATTTCTTCTCCCGTTTGGAAACCTTGATTTCCGGATCTTCGGAGGTGGTCCTTTTCCTTCCCCGAGGAGAGAGAGTGTCAGACTCTTCCTCTTGGTTATCCTCCCTCGCGGAGGCGCTCATTCCCTTGGTGGGAACAGGTAGCGATGGAGGCCCTCTTTCGCCCTCTTTATTCCCCCCTTCATCTTCCTTCGAGGGCACCAGACAAGGCGCTGGCTCGAGCATCTTTTCCAGCACCGGATTGTCCAAGCCTTCAGGAAGTGGGGTCGAACACCGGATCATCTTCGCCGTTGTTATCCAGTCCTGATCAAAGAGCATTTTTTAGGATGACGTCATGATAAATAAAAGGACGGTGTGTTCGGTCATGGGATTACTTACTTGGGCAGCGGTGCCATTGCTGCTTAGGCCCATGTCCTCGGTGGTGTCCGGACACTCTATTTGGGGTCCGAAGAACGATTTGTACATCTCCTCGTGCGTCAGGCCGAGGAAATTCTGAATAGTGCATAGTCCTTCCGGGTTGAATTCCCACATACGGAGGGGCCGGCGTTTGCAAGGCTGGACTTGACGAACCAGCATGACTTGCATTACCATAATCAGACTGAAATCTCCCTCGAAGAGATCTCGGATGCGGCTCTGCAGTATGGGCACGTCCTTGGCTGGGCCCCGGCTTAGCCCCCTGCTGATCCACGACATCAGTTGTGGTGGAGGGCCCGAGCGAAAGGTGGGGGCAGCTACCCACTTGGCACTTCGGGGAGCTGTGACGTAAAACCACTCCCGTTGCCATAATCCGGACACCTCTGGAAAGGAACCCTTTGGCCGTGGAGCATTGGCAATTTTGCTTATTAAAGCACCTCCGCACGCTGCGTACTGTCCCTCGACCGTCTTCGGCTTCACATCGAAGGTCTTGAGCCACAACCGAAGTGAGGGGTAATGCGGAGGAAGGCCTCACAGACGACAATAAATGACGAGATGTGGAGAAGGGAGTCTGGGGCCAGATCGTGAAAATCCAGCCAGTAATAGAACATGAGACCCCTGGCAAAGGGATCCAGAGCGAGGCCTAGTCCTCGGAGGAAGTGGGAGACGAACACAACGCTCTTCTTGGGTTCGGGAGTAGGGATGACCTGCCCTCTGGCGGGCAGCCTATGCGAAATTTCGGCGGTCAGGTATCTGGCCTCCCTCAACTTTTTGATATCCTCCTCCGTGACGGAGGAAGGCATCCACCGGCCTTGAAAGCTGGATCTGAACATGATTGAAGGTCCGAAGCACCTGACCTGGGCTTTGGGTGTTAGAACTCGAGGCTGGGGAAGGATTCGATTGAGCACGGGAGGGAAGAAGTAAAGGCCTTGTCCCTTTATAAAGAGGGTGAATATCAAGCGTCCTCCTCATGGCCATTTGGCACTTGCCTAAAATCTAGGAGTCCTAGGCGCGGTTGGGTTACCCACGTCCGTATTGATGAGAATCCCGTAATAAGGGGAACACGATCTCTGCTTTGACAAGACGTGTCAAGAAACCGCCTCGCGATATGTGCGGGGGATGGTTGAAGAAAAATGGTTCACATAATTACCGGGCCATGGCGTGATGTCATGCTGCCAAAGCGTGTCAGCAGATTGGATTTGTGGAAATATTACTCTCTCTCTCTCTTTATGGTGGTATGTGGAACTTATTTTGCAGGGTCGGACACAGTCCTTGTATTCAAACTCTTTTGTGGTGTATTCGGAGGAGGAACCCGCCTTGCAATGCCGAAGACAACACTGCGTGCCGGACTCATCATCATTGAAGCCTGGTTCAGGGGCTACTGAGGGAGTCCTGGACTAGGGGGTCTCCGGACAGCCGGACTATATCCTTTGGCCGGACTGTTGGACTATGAAGATACAAGATTGAAGACTTCGTCCCGTGTCCGGATGGGACTCTACTTGGCGTGGAAAGCAAGCTAGGCAATACGGATATGTATATCTCCTCCTTTGTAACCGACCTTGTGTAACCCTAGCCCCCTCCGGTGTCTATATAAACTGGAGGGTTTTAGTCCGTAGGACAACATACAATCATACCATAGGCTAGCTTTTAGGGTTTAGCCTCTCCGATCTCGTGGTAGATCAACTCTTGTAATACCCATATTATCAAGTATAATCAAGCAGGACGTAGGGTTTTACCTCCATCAAGAGGGCCCGAACCTGGGTAAAAGATCATGTCCCCTGCCTCCTGTTACCATCCGCCTTAGACGCACAGTTCGGGACCCCCTACCCGAGATCCGCCGGTTTTGACACTGACAATGATCCTTCGGGCAGGCCCAATTGATGTGCTTGAAGTCAACGCACATATGGAGTGAATCATCTTTCTTGGGAACCATGACGACATTAGCGAGCCACTCGGAGTGGTAAATCTCTCGGATGAACTCGGCTGCCAAAAGCCGAGCCACTTCTTCGCCAATCGCCTTTCGCTTTTCCATGGCGGACTGGCGGAGATACTCTTTCACAGGTTTAACTTTTGGGTCGACTCGCAAATGGTCGTCAGCCAAATCGCTGGGTACACCTGGCATGTCAGAAGGTTTCCATGCAAAGATGTCCCAGTTCTCATGGAGGAACTGGATGAGCACTTCTTCCTATTTGCTGTTGAGTGTTGTTGATATATGAGTCGGAGCAGCATTGGGATCAGTCGGGTGAATATGAACTGACTTTGTTTCACCAGTCGACTTAAATGCAGACTCTGAAGCATGCTTCTTAGCTCTCAACAAATCACTCGGATCTGTCGTCTTCTTGTATTCCTCCATTTCAATTGTTGCCATATGTTCATCGGCAATCTTTGAGCCCTTCTAGAAGCACTCTTCCGCTCGCTGCTGATTACTAGTGACTGTAGTCATGCCTCTAGGGCCATGCATCTTGAGCTTAAGATACACATAACATGGTCGAGCCACGAAACAGGCATACACAGTCCTTCCCAAGATAGCATGATAGGCACTATGAAAATCCACGACTTCAAACGTCAACTTTTCCTTCCGGTAATTCTTCGAATCACCGAAAGCCACGTCAAGGGTGATCTGGCCAAGTGAATCTGCCTTCTTCCCTGGTATAACTCCGTGAAACCGCATGTTACTCTCACTGAGCTTGGACATCGGAATGCCCATCCCACGGAGGGTCTCAGCATACGAGATGTTCAATCCGCTACCACCATCCATCAAAACTTTGGTCAATCGGGTGCCTCCAATGACCGGGTCGACCACCAATGCTTGCCTCCCAGGGGTGGCAACATGCGGCGGGTGATCTGACTGGTCAAATGTAATGGGGGTCTTTGACCACTTCAGATACGTCGGTGTCGCCAGAGCGACCATGTTCACTTCTCTGTTGATGACTTTCAGTCCATTTTTGCTTTCAACATCAACAAAAATTACTAAAGTGGAGTTAATATTGGGAAAACCATCACCATCCTCTTCTTTGTCCTCGTCTTTATCAGACTCTTTTTCCTTCTCACTGGGTTGCTTTTCTCTGAACTGCTATATAAGGACTCGGCACTGCCGAGTGGTATGCTTAGGATAGATGAGATTTCCCTCTTCATCCTTCTTGATGTGAATGTGACATGGTAAATCCAACACATTGTTACCGGCTGCATCTTTCACCTTCTTAGGAGTCCAGGGCCCTTTAGGCTTTCCTTTAGCCTTCCCTTGGTTTGCCGCTGCAACTTCTCCAGGTGCTGCAGGCTCTGCCTTGCACTTCTACTTCTGATTGGAATTTCCTCCTTCGGTGTCCTGGCCGACCGGTTTACTCTTGCCACTGCGGAGTCGATCTTCTTCTTCGCCATTGGCGTACCGAGTGGCTATCTCCTTCATTCGAGTCAGAGACATGTCTCCTATCCGACCGAATTTTAGGTTGAGCTCCCGGTACCGAACGCCCTCCTTGAAGGCACACATTGCTTGATGATGGGACACATTCTCTACAGTGTGGTGTAAAGTGGTCCATCTCTGAATGTAATCTCTCAAAGCTTCATTCGGCTTTTGCAGGCATTGCTGCAATTCGGTCAATCATGCGGGCTATTTGCACGTGCCCTCAAACGTTCTAACAAACACTCGGGCCAACTCTTCCCAGCTGAAAGTACTGTCTGGAGCTAACTGATTCAATGAAGCTCTGGCTGACCCTTCAAGCATCAGGGGAAGATGCTTCATGGGAACTTCATCATTTCCTCCACCGATCTGCACAACCACTCGGTAATCCTCAAGCCAAGTGTCAGGATTTGATTCTCCAGTGAAGTTACTGACTCCAGTCGCCAACCTAAAGTTGGGAGGGATCTCTGCAGCTCTGATAGCTCTGCTAAAACACTCGGGACCAGAAATGTGGACCCTGTTTACAGTCAGGCGATCTCTGTCATGCCCTTCTCTCTGTGCTCGGTTCCTGTCGGCTAGACCTTCCACCAATATTGACCTTGTGTCAAACCCTGGCTCCCTTGGATCGACCGGCCTTCTCTGCTCTTCATTGTACGGGCGCCTATCATCATAATGCCGAGGCACGTATGATTCGCCCCTCGGAGGGGGCGTAGGCACTCGACGGCGGTCATCACGGTCAAGCCAACGATCTTGTTGCTCATTGTTCCGACCCAAATACTGCCCTTGACGATGCCCGCGTCCCTCACGCCGCGGAGGCAATCTTGGTCTATGGGCAGACTGGACAGTATCAGCCACCACATATCTGCTATGGATTCTATTGCGCGACTGGGAAACTGCTGTGTTCTGCTCTCCTGCTGCTCAGAGCAGCGCCCTGATCTGCATTAAACCTCTTCCAGCTTCCGACTAGGACGGCTGAATGGATTCTGCTATACGAGCTGCAGTAGTAAGATTCTAAATTGGAGTGCGGTATACATGCGGTTCTGGTGGAAATAATTGCCGCTGTCATCGACTAGACTCGGGGATTTGCCGCTGAGCGCGCTCGTCGAGTGAACGCTGAAGATTCTCTAGTCAAGTGCGCTCAGCCAAAGTGGCTAAACACACTGCCTCCAAGGCCCGAGCTTCAGAGGTCTCTCCAACAACGGGCGTGTGCAGGGCCTCCATATTGCGGTGGTGAAGTTCCTCCCTCTGCTGAGAAGAGAGAGTTTCAGGATGATACTCTTCATGAATACGCGACGGCTCGCCGCCGCCTGCATTGTTGCCATTGCGACGCATGCCAGGCAGGCTGCGGGGCGTGTCGACCATCAGGACTTCTGCCGCGGGGTCGCTGCTGTCGCACTCGGATGAGGTCTCGATGGAGCCAATCGACAGGTTGAACAGGCCGTAGAGAGATTCGTCGGGCTCAATTGTCGTGACTTGGGGGGTGGCCGACTGACGTGCCACCACGTGCTTCACCCACCGCTGAATCCGCGACCGACCGGATCGCTTGCCGGCGTATAGCGGTGAGTGAGGACACCGCGGGAGCCGACCTATATAGGGTCGACGGCTGTCGCAGCAGGACGCCGCGAACGCACGCACGGAAGTGCGTCGCTCCACGGACAGGAAGCGCCTCGACGTCGAGAGGAGCTTCCTGAAGCCAGGCCGAGTTGTCGGCGATGAAGACGAGCGCGCCGAGACGGATCTCGCGGCCCTCAGCTAGACCTCCGCCGGAAACCATGATGAAAAGAGTCGGAGAAAATTGCAACCTCACCGGAAAGTCGCTCAGACGCCGGCCCCATGGTGGGCGCCAACTGTCGTGGTTCTAAGTCTGATAGTAAAGTAGGGGGGTAAGAAGGTAGAGGCAAGATCCTAGCTACGGTGAGATTGTGCACGCATGATGTATGAGTTCAGGCCCTTCGCGGAGGAAGTAACAGCCCTACGTCTCGGTGCCCGGAGGCTTTGGTCGATTGGAATATGCGTGAAGTTACAGGGGGTGAGAACCCTTGTGCCATAGGAGGGGGTGACTTATATAGAGTACGTTGGACCCCTCCCGTCCTCAATTACACAGGGTTTAAGGTACATAAAGATGGACTTTACTTATAACGTCAGCAATAAAGATACATGAATGACTTTTATGTCTATAAGGTAACGCCGGACCGTTGCCATTTAGAGTGACTATAGATCTTCTAGCTGTCGAGTGATTCTTGTCATGGTCGAGTGTTCAATCCTTTGTCGAGTGAACTTGAGTCTTCCGAGTGGAGTGTTTACGGTCGAGTGAATGATGGTATCCCTCGAATGCTTAAGACTTTTATGCAGTGTCCTTGGGGAGGGTGTCTAGGTCAGGACTATGACCCTACCCTAGGTGCATGTCTTCGTCAGCTACCTCTCCTCCCCTCCAACCTATATATATGAGGAGGGCACCGCTAGAAAAAAAACATTGTTAGCCATGTGCGGCGCCCCCCTCCACAGTTTACGCCTCCGGTCATATTCACGTAGTGCTTAGGCGAAGCCCTGCGCGGATCACTTCACCATCACCGTCACCACGCCGTCGTGCTGATGAAACTCTACCTTGAAACTTTGCTGGATCAAGAGTTTGAGGGACGTCATCGAGCTGAACGTGTGCAGAACTCGGAGGTGCCGTACGTTTGGTGCTTGATCGGTCGGAACGAGAAGAAATTTGACTACATCAACCGCGTTGTCAAACGCTTCCGCTTTCAGTCTACGAGGGTACGTGGACATACTCTCCCCCTCTTGTTGCTATGTATCTCGTAGATAGATCTTGCGTGAGGGTAGGATTTTTTTTGAAATTGCATGCTACGTTCCCAACAATCATATTATTGTATGCATGTATGTATTTTGGCCTAGAGAATCGACATGAAAGATTTTATATTGACTTGCCCCTTGCAGGAGAAGGTGCCAACGGGAGTGCAGAAGCGCGACCGTGAAGAGTTGCAGGAGGCGTAACACTACAAGGAATACGTGACTACAAGCACTAAGAGTTTTCATAGATAAGGGGGGCAATGGCCCCCTTTGGCCCAATGAAGCTCCGCCACTAGTCGTGCGGTATGTAATTGATTGATCATGGTCTGAACAAGAGAATGAAATCTGTTGGGGATATTACTATCAGCTGAGACCCACCCAGGAGGGGCCGGATCAGCCCCAATGGCGGGTTACGCAAGAAGCCCAGTAAACATCCAAGATTGTAGTTTATTAAGTATTATAGAAGGCCCAAGGGCCTGAAGGCGGTTTAAGGCCTGATATTATGAACCGCCATATGTAAGGAAAGACTTGTAAAGAAAGGCATGTAAAGAAAGTCACCGAGCCAGACACGATTATGAGCCGGCCGGGACTCTGTAGGCCACCAGGCATCAACCTATGTATATAAGGGGACGACCTGGTGGCAGCTTAGGGCGAGAGACAACAAAATCGATAACCAAGCCGGCGAGTTGAGCGTCTTGGAGATCGAAACCCTAGCAATACCAAACCCAACTAGATGTAGGCTTTTTCCTTCATCGTAAGGGGCCGAACTAGTATAAAAACTCTCTCGTGTCCTTTGTCCCGATTAAACCCCTTTAAGATTCCTAGTGCGATGGCCCTACGACTAAGTCCTTGCTTTAGGACATATGCCGTGACAATTCCACGACAGTTGGCGCCCACCAGGGGGCCAGCGCACAGTGGATTTGAGTTCTTGAAGGGCAGCTTCGAAGGGCTCAAGGGATACGCTGTGGGCCGGATGACCAAGAGTCGTCGCGGAAAGCTCTACATCGACGACGAAGGCTGGGGCCCCGAGGCCGGCTCAATCAAGTACGGGTACCGGGTCCCCTTTGGCGGAATTCACGTTTTCATCGGCCGGATCGGCGATTCGGGCCCTGAGCCGGACGTCCACACCAAACTCATCGAAATGGCTCAGCGTTCAAGGATCACCCGTGTTCAATCTGTCGTGAAGCATGCCTTCGTAGGCTGCATCCACGGCGGTGAATACTCTGAAGGATCGGTGGAGGGCGGTGAGACGGCCGTCTGTTCTGACACTGCATCATCAACGGGCGAGACAGACTCTTTGTACCAGCTACAAGACGTCATGCTCGGGGGCTGTTCTGATGGCAGCAGTATTCCGGAACCCCTGGAGCCGCCGAATTGGGCCGGAGTCTTCATGGCAGGGACACAGCCCGGGCTGAATTCTACCGCAGCGGCAGCATCGGCTACCGGGTCGGCTGCAGTCGGGTCAGGAGACCCCGCACGCCCCCCGGCTTAGATTCTAATGGATCTCATGGATAAACTGACAACTCTGTTAACTGCCGTGGTAGAGCCGGCGGATAAAGCCCAGCACGACACAGAGGTGGCACGCGTGCGTGAGGAGATGGTGCAAGCTAAGGAAAATCTAGCCGCGGAGGAAACCCGGATGGCGGCAGAACGACCGGCTTTGGATGCTCGTGCTCACCAACTTCAAGCGGAGACTTTCCGGCCTCGGTGGACCTTAACGCATCAAATGAAGTCATGAGGAGGAGGCATCAGAAAACTCAATCACGTCTACCTCTGACGCTTGATCCGAGGAACCTATTCCATACACCCGGGGCCGGGGGGAGCACCCCGCCGGAGGCAAACCGGATCACGACACCCGGCACACCGGTTCAGCCACGTGCCACAAAGCCACCTCGTATAATTACCACTCCACCTCATTACGTGCCAACACCGCCAGGTCACTTCTCCAACCCTTTGGAAAACCTCATCGCAACGTCGACTCGCTTGGCGGCTCTCCCAATGGAAGGCGACTCACCAGCAACAATTGAAACACGGAGGGTCGGAGAACTTCTTCAAATGGCTCTGGCGCTGCAGGATGCGTACTCCTATAGTCGAGACAGGATCCACTCAACTCCTCACCCAAGCCGGAGCCCGAGTTACAGTAGGCATATGGAGTCCACAGATATGTCAAGCAATGCTCAACGCCACAACCGGCCATACATGCATGAGCCGGTGCGGGCTGGAGCCCTTAACTTGGCGGATCAGGAGAGGATTCCTCAAGAGGCGGAACGAGCAGCTCAAATGGCAGCAGATCAAGCGGCTCATCAAACCTTTTCGGCTTATCCAGCAACCTCGGTTGAGGCGGGAGTGGCCACAAGAACCGGAGGCATGCCTTGCTTGGTGCCGGCCATACGCAATGAGCGTTTGCCAAAGGACTTCAAGGGGCCTCGTAAAGTGCCTAATTACACGGCTGACCTATAGTCGGGGGCTTGGATTGAGAGTTCGAGATGGCTATAGAATTGTTGGAGGTCACGATGTTGCAATGGCCAAGTATTTCACCATCATGTTAGATGGAACAACTCGTACTTGGTTAAAGGGATTGCCACCCAATTCTATCGGTTCATGGGCGGAGTTGAAAGCCCGGTTCATCCAGAACTTTAAGGACACGTGTAAACAGCCTATGTCGATTGTGGACCTGACCAATTACAAGCAAGAGGATGGTGAATCCACAACCCATTGGGTGCACCGAGTCAAGGAGATAATACATTCATCTGATAAGATGGATGCCGGCTTAGCAGTTTTAATGTCTGAGAAAAATTGCTGTTTTGAACCTCTGAAGCAGAAGCTGGGGCGGCTCAAGCGTGACTGTAATGACATGGGAACGTTGATGGCGGCTCTCGTCAAGTACGCTGATTCTGATACTACCAAGGACCCGGTGTCTAACGAAGAAAAGGCAACGAAGGGAAAGAAGAACGGCAATGGCAAGGGTCACTAGCATAACCTGGCGAATCAGGAAGGTAATAAACATAAGGCTGATGATTTTGTTGCTAACACTAATGCACAGGGTGGTAATCAACGGTGCAAGGGCAGACAGCCCCCTCGATCGGGCGGGTCAGGTCCCACCCTTGAGCAATTGTTAAATGAACCTTGTCCAAAGCACAGCACCCGGGAGAAGCCAGCCACCCACCCGTGGAAAGGTTGTACGATCATGAAAGCGTTTAAAAATTCAAACACGTTGATGGAGGTCACGGCCCAGGTGGCGGTTCAGGAGGAGGCGGTTTTCATGGCCCGGGCGCCGGTTCAGGCAGAGGAGGTTTCCACGGTCAGGGCTATCTTGGTCACCAAGGAGGATATAATCAACAACCCGGCCAAGGTAATCAACAGCAGCAAACCGGTTATCAGAGCAACCCGAAGCAGCTGAGTAGTGGGCAATACCATGTATTTACCACTAGTTTATGTAAGAGGGACGAGAAGCTTCACAAGAGGGCCGTCAATGCCGTTGAGCCGGCGGTTCCATGTTATCTACGTTGGTCAGAACAACCTATTGTGTGGAGCAGAGAGGATCACCCGCCCCGGGTTGATAATCCAGGTCACTTGGCCTTGGTGGTGGCACCTCAGGTTAGTGGATACAAGTTCACTAAGGTGCTCATGGATGGAGGCAGCAGCATCAACATCCTCTACTATGAGACGTTCCACCGGATGGGATTGATTGATAAAAATCTTAAACAATCCAACACTATTTTTCACGGTGTGGTACCTGGTAAATCGGCATAGCCAGTTGGTAAGATTGAGCTAGAAGTAGCCTTTGGGGATGAGTATGGCTCCAGAGCAGGAAAATTAACCTTTGAGGTGGTTAAGATCAAGAGCCCATATCATGCTCTGTTTGGGCGGCCGGCTTATGCCAAGTTCATGGCTCGACCGTGTTACGTGTATTTACAGCTCAAAATGTCGGGTCATAAGGGCACCATTACAGTACATGGGAGCCGGAAGATAGCCTTGGAGTGTGAAGAAGGTGATGCTGCCTATGCTGAGTCTGTTTGTGCAACAGAGGAGTTAAAATTTTACAAGGATCATGTTGACCCGGCAGACATGACGTCATTAAAGAAACCAACAACAGAGCATGAGCCGGTGTTAAAATTCAAATTAGCTGATGACACTAAGATGGTTGACTTTGTGCCTGGCGACTCATCCAAACAGTTCATCATCAGCGCAAACTTGGATCCGAAATACGAAAGTGCGCTCATCGAGTTCATCCGTGAGAGCCGGGACATCTTTGCATGGCAACCTTCAGACATGCCGGGTGTCCCGAGGGAACTCGCTGAGCACACTCTTAATATAGATCCAAAGTTCAAACCTATCAGACAGTTTCTCCGACGGTTCAATGAAGAAAGGCGCAAGGCCATTGGAGAAGAGGCGGCCCGGCTCTTGGCAGTCGGGTTCATTGTGGAGGTCTTTCACCCAGAGTGGTTAGCTAACCCGGTGCTCGTGCTCAAAAAGAATGGCACCTGGCGTATGTGTGTGGATTACACCGATCTGAACAAGGCTTGTCCGGCTGATCCTTTTGCTCTCCCCCGTATTGATCAGATCATTGATGCTACGGCGGGTTGCGCACATTTGAGTTTTTTGGATGCTTATTCCGGTTATCATTAGATTAAGATGGCGGTCAAGGATCAGGAGAAGACAACTTTTATTACTCCTTTTGGAGCTTTTTGCTATGTGTCTATGCCTTTTGGGCTTAAAAGTGCCTAGGCGACTTACCAACTTGTGTGCAGAATTGTCTTCACGATCAAATCGGGTGCAATGTTCATGCTTACGTGGATGATATAGTGGTAAAGTCCAGGAAGGACGGAACCTTGGTCACAGATCTGAAAGAGACTTTCGATAATCTCCGGATCTACAAAATGATGCTTAACCCGGCCAAGTATGTTTTTGGAGTCCCAGCTGGAAAGCTATTGGGTTTTTTGGTGTCCAACCGAGGTATTGAAGTTAACCCGGAGAAAATCAAGGCAATTATGTCTTTAGCCAAGCCAACGTGCATCAATGACGTTCAGCGGCTAGCGGGTCGTGTTGCTGCCTTGAGCCGGTTCATAAGCCGGTTAGGGGAGAAGGCAATGCCTTTGTATCAGATGATGAAGAAAATAGATGCTTTTATTTGGAGTGATGCTGCAAATACTACTTTTGAGGATCTGAAAGCACAGCTTGCTGAGCCGCTGGTTCTTGCTGCTCCAGTTGAAAAAGAGCCGCTGTTATTATATGTGGCCGCCAACTCACGTTGTTAGTGTGGCTATTGTGGTGGAGCCCAAGGAGGCTGGCAAGGAACATCCGGTTCAACGGCCGGTTTACTACGTCAGTGAAGTATTGATTCAATCCAAGCAACGATATCCGCATTGGCAGAAACTCGTATATGGGGTATTCATGGCAAACCGGAAGCTTAAACATTATTTCCAGGGTCACCCGATCACTATGGTCAGCTCTGCTCCTTTGGGAGACATCATTCAAAATAGAGAAGCCACTGGGCGAGTCGCCAAGTGGGCAATTGAGCTCGGGTCTCATGGGTTGAAGTATGTGCCGCATACTGCGATCAAATCTCAAGCACTGGTTGACTTCATCAATGACTGGACAGAGATGCAGATGCCAGAAGAGAAACCAGACAACATGTATTGAACTATTTATTTTGATGGGTCCAGACAGTTGGAAGGCTCGGGGGCTGGAGTTGTGTTAACTTCCTCGTGAGGTGATAAATTTTGTTATGTGTTACGGTTGATGTTTCCTTGCACTAACAACGTAGCAGAGTATGAAGCCTTGCTCCATGGTCTTCGAGTGGCGAAAGAGATGAGTTTGAGCTGGGTCAGATGTCTTGGCGACTCAGATCTAGTGGCTCAACAGGTATCTGGCAAGTGGGATTCCAAGGACCCTCTCATGGCGGCTTATCGCCGGGAGGTTGATGCCGTTGCAGGACATTTTAAAGGTTATCAGGTGGAGCACATTGACCGTCGAAAGAATGAAGCGGCTGATGCCTTAAGCCGGTTGGGGTCTCAGCGTAAGCCGGTGCCACCTAACACCTTTTTGGATGTTTGCATAACCCCTCTCTCAAGTTGCCCATAGAAGAAGATTTAGCTGTTCCTGACCCGGAGGCGCAGTTGGTGGCGGCTCTTCATGTCATCCCAGATTGGACAGTACCATTTTTGGCTTACATGACCCAGGGAGAGTTGCCAGCAGATGAGACTCTGGCTCGACAGATAACCCGGCGGTCTAAGTCAATGTCGATTTCAGATGGAGAATTATACCATCACAGTGTCTCTGGAGCATATCAGCGGTGCGTTTCCCCCGAAGAAGGTCAAGCAATACTTCGTGAGATCCATGAAGGCGATTGTGGTCATCACGTCGGGTCCAAATCTCTGGTGGCCAAGGCTTTTCGTCACGGCTTTTACTGGTTGACGGCTCACGCTGATGTAGAAGATCTGGTCAGTAGATGTGATGGATGTCAAAAGTTTGCATGATGGGCGCATGTGCCGGCTCAGGAGCTTCGGATGATCCCAACCACTTGGCTGTTTGCGGTCTAGGGGCTTGACATGGTGGGGCCTTTCAAAAGGTCCAAGGATAAAAAGACACATCTCTTGGTGGCAGTTGATAAATTCACTAAGTGGGTTGAGGCGGAGCCAGTGAGTAAGTGTGACGCGGCCATAGCGGTTCAGTTCATGAAAAAGGTGATCTTCTGTTTTGGTTTTCCACACAACATTATCACTGACAATGGCACTAATCTATCCCAAGGGGCTATAGAGGAGTTTTGTTAACGTGAACACATCCGGCTTGATGTTTCTTCTGTAGCTCATCCTCGATCCAATGGTCAAGCTAAGAGAACTAATCAGGAAATTTTGAAAGGTATAAGACCCCGACTTATGTTCCCTTATAGTGAACGCCGGGTTGTTGGGTAGAGGAATTACCCTCGGTGTTATGGAGTATCAACACCACACCTAACAGGTCGACAGGTTACACACCTTTTTTCATGGTTTATGGAGCAGAAGTAGTGTTGCCTAGTGACATCCGTCATGACTCACCACGTGTGGCGGCTTATGTTGAAGCTAATAATGAGCAAGCAAGACAGGATGCACTTGACTTGTTGGATGAAGAAAGAGACTTAGCAGCGGCCCGGTCAGCAATTTATCAACAGGACCTGCACCGATATCACAGCCGTCGGGTTAAGTCCAGGGCTTTTCAGGAAGGCGACTTGGTGCTCCGGCTCATCCAGGATCTATCAGATGCACACAAGTTATCCCCACCTTGGGACGGACCCTTTGTGGTCAGTAAGAACTTAAACAACGGGTCATATTACCTCATTGATGTTCGAGAGCATGCAGACTCATGTAAGTCGGAGGAGGAGACCCGCTGGCCATGGAACATTGCTCAACTTTGGCCATACTACACTAGCTACCGGCTCTCATCATGTACATACTTTAACATTGTATATACCATGTTAAGCAATAAAGTAAGACCATCGGTCTCTTTTCTTTTCAAAGATTATGCATCTTTGTTATTTCTTATTTTTCAAATGACTATTAAGGAGCTGATCATATTTGAATCAAGTTTAACCTTTTTGGTCCGGCTTATGATCGTATCCGAATCTAGCTGCAATCTCATGGTCACTTGGGGGCTTCTTGTTCAAACATAGGTCATATTCGAACCAAAGAGAACATAGCTGTCGTAACCCTCTTGATCGGCTCAAGGCCAAACTCACTTGGGGCTTCTTGATCGTATTCGAATCATAGCTTAACCCCTTTGAGTCCGACTTGGATCGTATTCGAATTAGGGTCGTTAAAAACCTCTCAAGGTCATTTGGGGGCTTCCTGTTCAAACATAGGTAGTATTCGAACCAAAGAGAACATAGCTGTCGGTACCCTCTTGATCGGCGCAATGCCAAAGCCACTGGGGGCTATATGGTTGTATTCGAACCTTAGCTTAACCCCTTTGGTCCAGTTTACTGATCTTATTCGAATCAGAAACCCCCACCTTTTGAATACATGATTAAATTATGCTTGCCTTTTAGTTTTTTGTTGTTTCAATATTACAAATAATTAGCCTGGTCTTCTACACCGGCTTGGCTATTTGACAACACCGCCGCCCGGGTCATTCACACCGGCGGCTTACGGATTAAAAGGCGCAACCTACCAAGGTATAGTAGTCATTGGTATTCAAAAAAGCATTGGCTTCTCATAAAGATTGAATTATCAAATTCATCACCCGGGTTATTTGAACCGGCGATCTAAGGATCAAAAGGGACAATGTATGGTTATTATTTATACGCACTTACCTGCTGCATTAACTACAGAGTTAGTTTCAACCCTTGCCCTTTATTTATATCTGTCTCTGTTTCCTATTGTGAAAAACGTATTGGCTATAAATTGGGTGTTTTAACCCGTTTGGTTCTAAGCTGCCAAGCCGGTCTTTCCTTTGTATTTACAGGAACAGAGTTCAAACATTGCAGAGACAAACATTAAATACGATGTATACATTGGCATCAGGAAACAAAGAAGTCACATAAAAGTATTTTATGCGCGATGGCATAAGCAGAACATACGGTGTTTTCACAACTAAGTTATTACAAGGCTTTATAAGCCCTTAAAGATGATCATTGTTCCTCCCTCACCGGTTCACCACCTTTTATTGGCTAGAAGTTGGGTTTTGACCAATCAAAACCATTCACGGCGACAAATTCGGCTTCGTCGTCGATCAGGCCGACCGGGTCAACTTCCGGGGCAAATGCGTCTTCTCTCACTGGCGGGATCAAATCTGTTACCTTGTATGAGGGAGTGGCCATCTTCTTATTCTCACTATCAAAAGCCGGCTGGTATTTATCAACATTGGTGTCATCTCCAAGGGTAGTTGCCTGAGGCCAGACTCCGCGCACGCAAGCCATGAAGTCATCCTGATCAAAAGGAGACCCGTCTTCTTTCACGGTGGGATAACCTCTTGCCAAGTCTGCCGGGTCTAGGTCTGGCACCCAAGCCTTGGAGCGGGTCAGGTCAGTCAAAGCTCCAGCTCGCGCGCAGGAGCGTTTTACTTCTTGAAACCTGGCACGAAGGATGGACAGTTTCTTCAGGACGTCGCTAAGCTGGTTGGGTCCTTGATTAGCAGGAGAGATGGCGGCCAGAGCCTGCTGTGCGCCAATATACAATTGTTCAACCAAAGTATATACTGCCTTCAGTTTAATCAATGGGTCTTGGCTCAGATTTTTGCTTCGAGGGCCTGCATAAATTTTACACGCAAAGTCAGTTGGCGGATTATACTTCGGATCGGCAAAAAGCACACAAAAGTTAAAGTTAGACGGCTTACCAAATATAGCGGCTACCATCTGAGACACCCGGCCCTTTAACCCGTTCAACTCTGTGGAAACCTCTTTCAGAGTTGTCTCGGCCATATCAGCACGTTGGGTCAGAAGTGTTTTTTCCTCTTCCCAAGTTTTCTCCTTGGCAGCAAAGCTGGTCTTTAAATTTTTCGTTGCAGAGAGACTTATTTTCAGTTTGGAGTTAGCAGATTTAATTTCTGCCTCCTGACTCGCTAGCCGGGTCTTTGCGTCAGTCAATTGAGAGCTCAATTCAGATAAGGCATTCTGCAAAACATTCAGATGAGTCAAGATTTGGTTTCCAATTCAAAAATCATGATTCAAGTCTCAAGTACTTTACAGAAAACCACTTGACACTTGGGGGCTAATGTATGCCAAATCAACTTTCTATGATTCTACAAACATATTTAAGTCCCAAGCACCTTACAAAGTAACAGCACTTGGCACTTGGGGGCTAATGTATGCAGTTCAGCAAGTTTCTCAAAGGTTAAACCGGAATATTAAGTCCTTTGAATACAGTACCAAACAATTTGAAGTACCGGTTCATTTATGATCAAAATGAACCGGCCCTTGGGGACTACAGGTGAAGTTGTGTTCTATTAAAGTCAAGAAAAACTTCAAAGGTAAAGGTCTCGGCCTATATTTTAAAGTCTACAAGTCATTCTAGTTCCCTCATAATCTGAAGACTTGGGGGCTGAAGGAATACAGATAAGCCGAAAAAGCATACCTCGTATTTCAATTGAAGCTGTTTAACCATTTCAATCTCAGAGTCGCGGCTGGAGTGTACATGGTTGAGATAGCCGGATAAAATGTCGTTGGCATCGAGATGGTCATAGTTGGCAACATCAAAGCAAACTTTTTGCCTCTCCAAAGCCTCTTGTTTTTCTGTACACCGAGCCAGCACGGTTGGGTTCCCCGATTCAATGAAGCGGCTCCCAGTAATCTGAACATCTGGTGCAGACGAAGACGGCGGGTTGGCTGAGCTTGACGGTCCGATTGTGGAAGGATTCACAGTGGTCTCGTCAAATGACGGCTCAGGAGGATTTGCTTCGGTGTCAACAGGCGGATCTTCTGGAGCATCTGTTAATGGAGAAGATGGCCTAGCCGGGTCAGATGCCAGCACCGGCGGGTCTTCCGCCGGCTTAGCTGCCTTCGCTTTCTTGGATTTAGCTTGGCCACTAAGAAAAAATGTTGCACGGTTGTTAGTATAAAGGTACAATTGAACAACCCGAAAGAAAAGGAGGATTTCTGATTACCCGGGAGCAGTCTTGAAAGCCGGGAATTGCGTCTGCGATGAGTCGCCAGAAGAGCGAGACACCTCCTAAAAGGATAAAATAGAGTTAAAAGAAATACAAGGAGAAGAATCCATTAAACAGAGTTAAAGACAGAAATAACTAAACCTCTTTGCACATTTCCGAGGGGTCTGTTGAAGAACGATAGCTGGTTCATCTTCAATCCCAGCTTGACGGCGGCTTTCATGTTGCTGCTTTTTCAAACGAAAGTTGGGATCCAAGTGAGCTAAAGGATTAGAAAACCTTACTTTACGGATCACTCGTCGAACTTTGTGTCCTGGTAAGGGCTCTGAGTCAGAGGAAATGATAGTTACCTCTGCTTCCCCGGCCTGACTGGCCCCAGTGTCATCCTGGTAATGATCAGTGTCAATAAGATTGTTAAAAAATTGGCCAAGGGAATCAAGGGCTACCTCCGAATCAGACGTGTCATCTAGCTTCATCAAATCTTCAGCACTGGTCTTCTTTTTCTTCTTCGACTTCTGGGTCGTTTTCTTGGCATTCATGGCGGCGGCTTTCGCTTTCTTGGCAGCCTCGTGGTCATATTTCACTTTCCAAAAGTCAGAGTTGTCCTACAGACATGCAAAGACAAGATGAAAGGTCAGTGTTAAACAATACGGTTGGGTAAAATACAAAGGAAAAGAGATCAGAATATCCTTACTTCTGGCACTGGGTTAAGCTTACAGAAGGGATTTAACCCAACAATACTGCAGTCTTCATATTTCCCATTCACCAAAAGGTTTGACATTGAGACAATGTCTTCTTCGGTTAGTTGAACCGGGCTATGACAAAGAGAGTCGTCCGGGCCTCCACCATATTCATACATCAACTTTGACCGACGGCTTAAAGGAATAACCCGCCATGAGATCCAGCAGCGGGTCAGATCAACTCCAGTCAACCCGTTCCCTAACAGAGCATTGATCTTTTTGATGGATGGCATCAATCTCTTGCATTCAGCAACAGTGAGTTTATCTGGAAGCGCGAACTTGGAGTCAAGACGATCGGGGCGGTAACCCGGCAGTGGCGTCTTGTTTGCTGGTGATATGTCCTGACAGTAGAACCAAGTTTGGTTCCAGTCCTTTGGGTGACTTGGTAAGACTATGAGAGGTAAGACAGCACCCTGCCGGCGCTGAATTGAGATGCCTCCAAGCTCTAAGCTAAGGTCGTTGGTGCACTCATTCTGCCGTTTCAGATAAAAGTATTCTCTAAACAGCTCTACAGTCGGCTCTTGCTGAAGATACACCTCACAGAGCACTTGGAAGTTACAAATATTAGATATGGAATTGGGCCCGATGTCTTGAGGATGGAGTTTGAAAAAGTGAAGGACCTCTCTGAAGAACTTTGAGCCGGGCGGTGAGAAGCCACGGTTCATGTGGTCAGTAAAAATAATCACTTCGCCGTCTCTTGGATTGGGTCGTTCTTCTTCCGGGTCAGGGGCACGGTAAGACATGATGGCTTTTGATGGCAGAAATCCTATGATGAATAACTCTTTTAAACGTTCCTCAGTTATGGTTGAGGGAACCTAGTTACAAATGGTTGGCGTTTTGGACGGCATGATGTGCAAGGAACTGAAAAAAGCAACATGCCGGTTCAGTTTAACGATGAGATTAACAGTTAATGGATGAAGATGCAAAACAAGTAATGGCGGCTTAACTAAGGGCTAATGACATATAAGGAAAAGAAAGTCAGTGCGGTAAGCCGCCATGACTATAGATTCTTTCAGAAAGTGGATTCAGCTAAGTATTGGGATAAACAAGTTTCCCAAAATGGTTGATATTATTTCAGATCAAATAGGATGTTCAAAATGAAAAAAATTCTAGACCTAAAAATACAGTCCAGATGAGTTCATCAGATCTAAACATAGCTCTTGTACCAGAAAAAGGAGTCTGCTAATATCAAAAGGAGGCACCAAACAGCTACTGCATGAACATACATCTCTTTTGGATCAGAAAGAGGAGGCAGTAGAAGAACTATGAAGAACTATGATGAACTACGAAGAACACGCAGGAGCTTGGAAACCCTAATGAAGATCTGAGGCATGAAAGAAAGAAAGCTTACGGTTGCAGGTCTACTGCGGAGGTCGCCGCGAGTTCTCTGGATCGGTTCAGGTCGATGCAGCGGCCAGAGTCAACAACGGAGGTGAGGCGCGGCGGCGGCGAAGCTCGAGCAGTGGCAGGGACGCAAGAGGAAGAAGAGAGAGAGAGAGAGAGAGAGAGAGAGAGAGAGAGAGAGAGAGAGAGAGAGAAGAATGAGGAAGGCCGGGGCGAGCCTATTTATAAGGAAGGATGCGAACAGACGGCGCGAAAATCAAGGGAGAACCGAATAATGGTTATCCAGCTATATAGGCGCCTCGATTCTAATGGTTATCCAGCTATATAGGCGCCTCGATTCTCGGGGAGCATTAAAGGTAAAAGATCCGTTGGAATATGACGTCATGAAAATCTTTCGCTTTCAAGAGATGACGTCACGGCGGGTTACAAGGGAATTTCAGTAAAGATAAGAAGATGGATTTTTTGGCTAAGTATGGAAGATTGACAAAGAACAAAGTTCAAAGTCAACCTGGGGCCTAATGTTGGGGATATTACTATCAGCTGAGACCCGCCCAGGAGGGGCCGGATCAGCCCCAATGGCGGGTTATGCAAGAAGCCCAGTAAACATCCAAGATTGTAGTTTATTAAGTATTATAGAAGGCCCAAGGGCCTGAAGGCGGTTTAAGGCCTGATATTATGAACCGCCATGTGTAAGAAAAGACTTGTAAAGAAAGGCATGTAAAGAAAGTCACCGAGCCGGACACAATTATGAGCCGGCCGGGACTCTGTAGGCCACCAGGCGTCAATCCATGTATATAAGGGGACGACCCGGTGGCGGCTTAGGGCGAGAGACAGCAAAATCGATAACCAAGCCGACGAGTTGAGCCTCTTGGAGATCGAAACCCTAGCAATACCAAACCCAACTAGACGTAGGCTTTTTCCTTCATCGTAAGGGGTCAAACTAGTATAAAAACTCTCTCGTGTCCTTTGTCCCGATTAAACCCTTTTAAGCTTCCTAGTGCGATGGCCCTACAACTAAGTCTTGCTCTAGGACATCTGTCGTGACAATTCCACGACAAAATCTGATCCGTATTTTTCCTATGCTATAAGAGAATGATATGCTTCATTCAGAACCATTGCGTTCACTTTAGTGTCTAGTCAACATGAAATGGTATGTCTTATCTTATCATACATTTAGTCACTTCTTTTGCACTTCTACTTCCTTAACTGAAGTTTTGTTTTGATACTTCAGGCTCCTGAATAAATGTGTGATGGCTATTTCATTATTATGCAAAAGCTTTTCGAAGTTGTTGATAAACATATAAGAAGAGGAACTTTGATAAGGGATCTGAACATGAGGAGACTTCCAATCCCGAGTGAGAAGCTCATTTGGCTACTTGAGTTACTGGTA
>NC_041384.1:505861313-505882476 GCF_002162155.2 Triticum dicoccoides | reverse complement strand
CAACAACAAAAAAGCAAGGAAGACGATTTTTCATGTTGTTGAGCAAATAGCAAAAATTACCATATTACCGGCTAAGGTTATGAAAAACTACTTATTTTTTTATTTTTCAAAATGCTACCACTGTTTTGGTTGGCTATTCCAAAAAAACAAGTAAATGAATGATTAATTTTTAATTGTGATTATGACATGAAGGGCCCACCCGTCAGGTCCACGTGGCAAAAAAAGTCAATGCCATTATGTAAACAGTTAATTTGACCGTTATGACTGGGCAGGGTCCACATGTCAGCTTGTTTCCCTTCTCTTTGTACACCGCCCGGCGCCCAGCCCCCTCCTACTCCCAAGCCGGCCCATGCTCCCCGTCGGAGGAGAAGCGGCGCCGAATAGTAGCAGCGGCGTGCGGCGGGCAGCAAGCAGCAGCAACAATGGGCGGCAAATGGCAGTGGAGGCAAGCAGCGGCAGTAAGCAGGAGAGGTGAAAAGCAGCAGCAGCAGCAGCGGGCGGCAAGCGGGAGCGACGGCATGCAGCAGCGGCGAGCGCCGGCGGCGGCTTAGGTCCGGCTATGTCTGGCCGCGGTCATGCATGGTTAGTGGGTGAGCTAGCTAGCTAGCTCCGGCTGGCCGCAGTCATAGACCCGATTGCTTTTTTAGAAAATGTACTAGCGTGGGAAGCGCGGCGTGCATCACGCCCGTGACTGGTTCTATCTCCGGCTATGTCAGTCTTTTGCCGAAATAAACAGAAAAACAACATCTATTAGGCGAGAAAATAAAATGGAAAAGAGAACACGAATTCTATCTTTACCCATGATCTGTGTAGGCACGTAATAAACATTAAATAATTTTCAAATTTAGTAAACCGGCCGGCCTATTAATTTTTTTCATAAGCACATATTTTCCTTTTTAGTAAGTAAAAATAATGTGATGGACGCTATAGCAATATGTATTCGGATTCATTCTTATATGGCCTATTTGATCAATAGTGATATCGAATGGAATTTTTACCAATGTGTAGACCCTATAGGAGGTAAATATTTCTTGTCTAGTTTGTGCATCTTTTTCACCTATATATCATATCTAGTTTCTACTCGGCACTCTTTCATTCTCTCTCAAACATGGATTTATTTGATAAAAATTCAAACTTAAAATTTTGCAAGCAGTTTAAACCCCAAAATTGTCGTGGTGTAAGAATGAATAGTAATTGGCGAAGAGCTTATTTTAATGCAGTACCTGTGAATGGCTAATCTGATAATAGGACGTTCAACCCAATGTGCTTTTCGAACTGTGATATAGGATAAGTGGTATATCCATACATCGGGAGATTTTTGCAACCAAGGCCTAACTGGTTCTACAATGTTTTTTCTGAGAAAATGTTGCTCTACACGGACTTGTATTTTTCTCTTTTTCTTTGAACTGGTCAAAGAAACAGAAATAGGGAGTGGAGTGAAGAGGTTTGTCGAGTGACAGTTTTTATTTTCATATTGCCTCTTCTCGTTGGTTGCTTATAGACTGACATGATGGAGCACGCCGTAGAAATGGCTTCAGTGACTACAGTGTGGTTGAGGCCTTGATCTGGTTGGCCACATAGGGGAGAAAGCAAGGTAGACGACTGAAACACCATCGGCTATTCTCTTGCGTAGGTGAACACGTCTAGGGAGGAGTCTTAGTTTATTTTTAGGGATTTTTTGGTATTTCTTCTGGATTACTATTCACGTGAATGGATAGTGTTGATTTACTATTTTTATCGTTCCTGTTTATTCGGGTTTATTGTCCTGGATTACAATTCAGGTATTGCTTTGGCTTATGGTTTGGATGGGGTTAGTGTTTCCGGTTTATTCAAATGTTGTTCCGTGTCGCTGGTTTTATTGTTCCGGGTCGATGGGGGAGGAGTCTCAGTTGTTTTGATATTTTTTTGGATTGCTGTTCACGTGAATGCATAGTGATGTTTTACTGTTTTTGTTGTCCCGATTTGTATGGGTGTATTGCTTTGGGTTACAATTCGGTAACGGTTTCAATTTATGGTCCGGGTGGGTTAATGTGTTTCGGTTTATTCAGGTGTTGTTCTGTGGTAGTGATTCTACTGTTCTGGGATATTCGGGTTTGTTGTTTCACTTTATTTGGGCTATTATTTTGGTTATAGTTCTGAGTTTATTTGGATATTGTTCCAGTTTTTGTTTGAATAATTGTTATTGCACTGATCACTGATGTCATGGTGTAAAACTGGACATTAATCGCTCAAGAACTTATTTTTGCCACGGGTATTGTTCATGCAAATATATTGTTTTGGTCTACTATTTTGTGCCTCCATAGCACCATCACTGAAAATGATCGGGAGACGACCAAGACGTTTGTGCATCAGTACGCCGGGGAAGAGCAATGATGTGTACAAAAATCCTAAATCTTAATCCTCTATATAAGGATGCGAGGGTGGAGGAGGGGGAGAGAAATGATGATGCAAGAGCGGAGGAGGGGGAGAGAAATGATGAGGACGCAAGGGTGGAGGAGGGAGGAGAGAAATGATGAGGACGCGAGGGGTGAAGGAAGGGAGTGAAATGATGGGAAAAAATATCTTAGTTTTTTTTTCTAACGCGGATTTTTTCTTCAGGAGTATTGTTCACATAAGGGGGATTGATCGGTGATCGCGGTTCATAAGCGATTACTGATTGTGCGTGGTTACTGTTCCTGCTTTAGTATATGTAACTGAACAGTACCTTTAAAAAATAAAAAAATCAGAAAAATTAAACTCTTCCCATTTATTATATGTCGCTCTTGGTTTATTTGGATATTGTTTCAGTTTTTGTTCGAATAATTGTTGTTGCACAGTTCACTGATGTCATGGTGTAAAAATGGACATTAATCGCCCGACAACTTATTTTTGCCACGGGGTATTGTTCATGCAAATATACTGTTTCGGTCTACTGTTTTGTGCCTCCGTAGCACCATCACTAAAATTGAGGACGTATTTCCTGATGAGCTACCACCGGTAATACCTCCTCTTTACTGAATCGAGCACCACATCAACCTCATCCCCGGCATGCTTCTGCCGAACCGAGTCGCTTACCGCGTCAACCCCGACGAGACCAAAGAAAGTAAATGTCAAGTTCAATGCCTACTTGACAATGGGTATGTACGCGAGAGCCTTAATCCTTGTGTGGTTCCGGTGGTTTTTGTGCCTAAGAAGGATGGTAGTTGGCGAATGTGCTTCAATTATCGCCGTGTAAAGTCCTTTACCATTAGGTATCAGCACCCCATTCCCCACCTAGATGATATGCTAGATGAACTAAGTGGTGCCACCATATCCTCTAAAATTGACCTTAAAATTGTGTACTATCAAATTTGTATGCAAGAAGGCGATGACTGGAAAATCGCTTTTAAAACCAAGTTTGGTCTCTATGAGTTGTTAGTCATGCCTTTTGGTTTATCTCAAGCACCTAGTACCTTTATGTGATTGATGCATCATGTGCTTACTAAATTAATTCGAAAAAGTGTTGTAGTCTATTTTGAGGATATCCTTGTGTTTAGTGAAACTCTTGATGACCATGTCAAACACGTTAGGGAAGTCTTGCAACTTCTAAGATATGAGAAACTTTATGCCATTCATGATAAGTGCACATTTGGTGTAGACAAGCTCATTTTCTTCGGTTTTGTTGTCTCCTCTAAGGTCATTGAAGTAGATGAATCTAATATTCATACTATTAAAACTTGACCCCAACCCACCGATTAAAACCATGTGCGCAGTTTTCTTGGGTTAGCCGATTTTTCTCGTCGCTTTGTGAAAGATTTTAGCACCGCTGCTTCACCTTTACATGCTTTGAGTAAGAAGAATGCACCATTCATATGGAATCCCTCACAAGATACCGCGTTCAGTGAGTTTAAGAATTAGCTAACACATGCACCATTGCTTGTTTTACTCAATTTTGATAAAACATTTGAAGTACATTGTGATGCTAGTGGTAATGGCATAGGTGGCGTGTTAATGCAAGAGAAATGTCCGATAGCTTATCTAAGTGAGAAACTATCCGGCCCACAATTGAACTACCCCATATATAACAAAGAACTGTATGCATTGATGAGAGTTTTGCATGTTTGGGAGCATACCTCGGGCCTAGTGAGTTTGTTATTGACACAGACCATGAAACTCTCTAATGCCTACAAGGCCAAACCAAGTTAAATAAAAAAACATGCCAAATGGAGTGAATTAATATAATCTTTTCCTTATGTCATCAAATACATTAAGGACAAAGAAAATGTTGTGGCAGATGCTCTTTTCCCACAAGCGTATGTTAATTACTGGACTTGAGCTAAATGTGATCGATTTTGAGCATATCAAAGATTTATATGAGCATGACGCATACTTTGTGTTACCCTTTGCCAAGTGTCAAACTAACACTTGTTTGGAGGGTTAGTATATGAAAGATGGGTATCTTATGCGTCGTACTAACAAACTTTGCAGCCCCAAGTCTTCTTTGCGTTTCCTCTTTTTGCAAGAGGACTCATGAGACATTTTGGACGTGACAAAACTCATGCCATGCTCTCCAACAAATACTATTGGCCCAAGATGTTTCGTGATATGGCGTGTTCAACCAACCGTTGTTCCACATGCCACAAAGCTAAGTCAAAAACCCAATTTCATGGCTTATACATGCTTCTTCCAGTTGTGTTTAAATCGACTGAACGGACGCCTTACCGACATATTGCCTTACCCGTAATGTAAAGTGGTAGTACTTTCTTTTTACCAAAATTGAAGCAGTGATAGTACTGATAGTTTTATGCTATATACCTTGCACAATGCAAGGTGTTTAGAAAAACAAGCTATTTTCTAAGTACCAGTGTTTATTTGTAAAAGGTAGACACTTAATTATTATCCTTCCATAAAGATAAACACTGATGTCTAAGAAAAACTGGGCCACCTCCTCTAAATACCTTGCATTGTAGAAGGTCTCAGTTGGGCAAACGACACTCCTAATTATCTCCGGTACCAGTGATGGAGCAGCCACGTTACTGGTCGTCGTCTATCGTCACTCACGCACGCACGCACGCAGTGGCAGTTCCGTGCGCCGTAATGATCCTCGTCCCATGGAGGGGAGGGGAGGGTTGGTTTACCTAATACGCTTAGCCGCGCACCTAAATCTCAAACCCTTGATCCCCGTCCCTCACCCGCACCTGTTCCAGTCAAAGCGGCCTTCTTGAGACGTGGAATCAGTAGGCCGCCACTGCGCCAACTGCCCTGAAATCTGCTTCACACCCTTCAATGAATCGCATCGCAAGATAAAGAAAATACAAACCAAGTTATTTATGTGTTGACCCAGGATAGCCCATACATGAGCATGCGCGATATGCGGCCACGATCCGCCGATACTACAGCGCTAGTTAATTCCGTAGGCAAGGCGTGAACCCAGATCACCAGGCGACTGATGCTGGCACGGTGCGTGCCTTGCGAGTACTTTACCAAAATATTTCTTCGAGAATGGGTTCTTTAGCGTTTCCGGCCCTACAAATTCGTGACATGATCTTTCTTCGTTCCCTGTTATACAGGCCTGCAAGCTTTTTCTTCTCTCATTTCTACTACCTACTATTACGATCTCATACCATACTCTGGACCCTACATGTCAGTCCAAAGTCAAACCAAAGTGTATCATGATCGTCCTTGGGCCAAAGTCAAATTGCCTTGCCCCCCAAAAAAGGTGTACTTGACACCCTTGGGCCAAAGGAATGCACACGTACGCGTACAGATGTTTTTATTCCAGGCACAAGTCAACAACAACACCAAAGCGAAGAGAATAATTTTCGGCTCAAAAAGAAAGAAGAGAATAAATTTTGTTTAATTTGTGAGACACGAATAGAGCCGTTGCCTTTAGTAGTATTTTCCCTCCAATAAGTAACCAACCCTAACTACTCCTACACTCCCATAACGCTTCTGGTGAGAAAAAGAGGGAGCGCACGTACTCCCCTTCCCCCAGACGCCAAACCCATTACCGCACCGTTGCCATGATAAAATCAAATCCAAGCCCTGGCTATTTATCTATCTATCTACGCACACTGCTGCTCCAATCCATCATCACTAAATCTGTTCAAGCCTCTGTGATTCGTCCCTTCCCATCTTCGCCAAGATCTTCTTCGTGTTTCTCTGCATTGCCAGTGGTCGGTTGCCCGTGCAAGAAGATGCAGGAGGCCTCGTCGTCTTCTCTCCCGGCGCTGAGCAGCGCCTACCAGCCTCTCCCGTCGCTCTACCTCGGCTTCTTGGCGATATGGGCGGCGTCGGGGATCTCCTGGGCCTTCAGCTCATGGAGGAATCGGCACTTCCAGGTCTGTCGAATCCTGCCTTTTAATTTCAACAATTTTCTTCTTCTTCCAGAACTATATGAACTTTAAACAGAATTTTCAGTATGTAAACCCTGCCTTGGGCGTCTGATTAAATTGACAGGGGATATTGCTTTCGTAATTCCGTTGTTGGTTAGTTTTATAATTTTGTTTCTTTTTTACAACAGGCGAATAACCTTCAATGGATCCTGGCCTTGGTTCCCCTGATCAAAGCTTTGCAAATGGCACTCTCGTTTCTGTTCTGGTGAGCAGTCTGATTCTTTTTTGGATCTTTTTTCCCTTTCATTTCACTAGGTTCAGGTTGGCAACTTTCAAATCTGAAAAAATGTGAACAAGCCCCTGAAGCTGCTGCAGAAGGTCTGAATTTGGGTGGCGTGTCTGCAGGTACTCGTGCGTACACCTTCACACATGCTCGCTGTGGATGTCGTTCGGCGTGTACGTGACGGGGATCCTCTTCCAGACGGCCTCCTTCGTCTCCTTCATGCTCATCTCCCACGGTTACTGCATCATGTACGAGCGCCTCTCCATCAGGGAGAGACGCACGACTGCGGGGCTCGGATGCCTCCTCTACCTTAGCCTCATAGGCTATAAAGCCGCAGTCCCTTATTTCACCGTAAGCCGTCTGTCTTCTTCTGCGATTTATTTGTTTGGGGATTCTATACAATTAGCTATCTAAGAAGCCAGATGATGAGAAACTGTGCTCTGATTTTGGAACAGGGTTTTCTTCTGATGAACTACTTCGCGTCATTCTACATCATATTCCGCCGCACGTCGCAGTGCCTGCTGGTTCTGCGTGAGCAGCTTAATTTCGTGGAGGAGGAAGACATCCATTCACTGCATGGGACACTCAACACCAAGTACACAATGTTCAAGTAAGCAGTCCTTATTCCTGACCAACACTTACAGTATTTTACTCTTAAAATAATAACTCATGTGCTTAGCTCCTTGTTTTCTTCTCTTCAGGAGATTTCAGGGTACAATGCAGGTGGCAGCAGTGGCATTCATCATGGTAACTATGGACTGCCCATGCACGGCATTTTCTTATGGTACAAACAGTGACAATGTTTACTGAACTGTGATAATGCCATTTGTGTGTTCAGGTGTACATGAGGGCTGATGATACGCCGGATAACTACTGGTTCCGCGTGTTGGTACGCGAATGGGTGCAGTTCTGCATCTTCATGTACATTGGGTGAGTATCGATTATCGCCAGACAGGGTCGTTAAAATCAAGTGAAACACCATCTTGAGCTGAAATGGGATATGAATTCCAAATATTTCAGGTGGAACTTCAGGATCCCTGAAGCATCACTCCACCTGCCGGTCATGCCCCTGATGAAATCAAACTGGGAGATTACCATGCCACCCATTTACAGCGTGGTATGGTCACCTAACCTCAGTTCATTTCTTTAGCATCTTGTGTTCTTGTGGTCTGAAAAGCTCGACTGAAATGCGCCGTGCTTACTGTAACGACACAGGAAATGGACGCAGCCGATTTCAGAGGACTCGTCTCGGACCAATGGCATGTTGGAGTGGTAGGCAACACTGCACATATTATTTCAGCTATTTATTCATCTTTTTTGTTCTAGAACGTTATGATCGCAGAGTTATTGCATTTGAATCTAACACCTGGTGATACTGCAGAGGACTTCTCATGCCGACGCATGCTACTCTTCACAGCCGTTGCTGGTGCTAGTTCAGAATCCTAGCCCGAAGGTCTCCCGTGCCGCCGTAGCTTCAGGTTTCAGTTGAAGGAGGACAAGCCAGGTTCATTTGTGAGGACCGGGAGATGCAGAAGATGACATCGACCAACTGCCTGATCCGGAAACCGGTGATAGGACGGTTGGGTTGCAACAGAGAAATATTGGGCGCCACGGCGCAGTAGCTCTCTGTTAGCACTAGGAAAGAATCTGCAGTTTTTCTGTAGACTGACAAACAGAGATGCGTTCGCTTCTTCAGCGGTGAATCCACCTTTTTTGCATCCCAAAGTATATTTCGTTCTTCTCCAAGTACAGCAGGATTTTTCACATGTGAAAGACACGATCCAAAATGAATGGGTAGCAATTCCATTTTTTCATGAGATGGTGTGCAATACAATTAGAGCATCTACAGCGAGAGCCCCCGTTTCGGCACCAAACATCCGGCGGTTAGGCTCGGCACTGTCCGGACAGAAAACTTTGACCCAACAAGACCTGGCAAACTCAGCCCAAAAGTCCAGGCTGACCGGGCACCCCCCAATGCCCAGCTCATATGTGGGTTGGATATAGGGGAGCTCAGATGCGTCCGACATGTCGGATCGGACAGGCAGGAACCATTCCAAATCCATTAGAGATCAAAATCTTCATATGGCTAGTGCTTCACAATCGCCTTTGGACTGTTGATCGCCAGGCGGCAACTCGAGCATCCCGAGTGTTGTGTTCTGTGTTGCCAGGAGGAGGAAGATTTAAATCACATGCTCCTCAGTTGCTCCTTCGCTAGAGATTTGGTACAGCGTTCTCCTGCCTTGGCGTCTCCATAGGTTTACGCCGACCCCGGAGGAAAAAATTCAGGCCTGAGCAATGCAATTTTTGGTGGAAGACGTAGGAAGATAAACACTCTGGTTTGCCTTGTGTTACGCTGCATCTGGCTGGAACGAAACAGCCGTGTTTTTGACAAGGTAGCAACTATGCCTTACATGGTTACACGATGCATAAATGAAGAATTCAAATTGTGGATGCGAGCTAAGATAGGTGGGATAGCGAGAGATGTAAAGAAAGAAGTCCACATACCCCCAGAACTCTTAGATTTCGACGCATCACCCCCTGATGGTGGTTTGAGGCGCCGGTTTTGCACACGTGGCGGCCACGTCATCTGAAAACTGCATCTCCTCAGTTGCAACCCCTTTTCCTCCGTCAGAAACTGGCCGCCACATGTGCAAAACCGGCGTCTCAAACCACCCAAAACGCCATCAGGGGGTGATTTGTGTGGTATTGGGCAGTCCACGGGGTTAAGAACCCGGTTTCACAGTTGGGGGGTGATGTGCTCGTAATCTGAGAGTCCAGGGGGGTATGTGGACTTCTTTCGAGATGTAAATACCAAATACTTTTAGTACGCTAATACAGGCGGGAGCATCCGCCTTACTATGGTCGCTTTGGCTATGTAGAAATAATTGTGTTTTTAATGGCAAAATCTCTTCTCCTATGTAGGTTATTTACCGTTATACGCACGGGCTTCGTATGTGGTCTACTCTACACCGAACGGAGTACCAGTCGTTGTTCAAGGTGGTATGTATGCGGTTGGAGCGGGTGGACAGGGAGGTTTTTACCCAACATGGGTGGCAGCATAATCTCCGAATCGGTCCACCTTCTTCGTCGACATAGGCATAGTTTCGGCCCCATATGGCTTTACTGTTGTTGTCGTTTTTATATTTTTTGTCAGACTGTTTGTTTGATGGCTGTGTGGATCTTAGCTATGCAGAGGCCGGGTGTCGCTCTTTATGTTTTGTATCCGCTCGATGCTACATTGTGAGTTAATAAAAGCGCCCTTTATTGAAAAAATCTTTGTTTCTCTGTGGACTGCACCGACTTTCAGTTCCATTGTAACATACTGTAAAACTCCTCCCATCTTAATACAGAAAGCGCGCAAGCCTTTTGCGTGTGCTTGAAAAATATCCACTGCAAATTGACTGTCCATCAAACTGAGCGCACTTCTCCTGCGTCCACGCCGCCGCCCACCTGCACCCTTGCTACCCATTCGGGTCGGTGCCCTCGTCCACCGTCCTATATGTCGTTGGCGACTACCTTGTCTGCCACCATCGGCATGGATGATACCTGGGAGAAATCCGTGTCGGATTTCGGGTTCCGGCAGACCCTTGAGGTTTGAACACTGGGGTGCGCGCGGAGATTTCGCCTTCTACCTACCTGCACCCCTCTGCCTCGCTAAGATCTAAGCTATGGAAAGAACAACACAAGAGACACAGGGTTTATACTGGTTCGGGCCATCGTTGTGGTGTAATACCCTACTCCAGTGTGTGGTGTGGTGGATTGCCTCTTGGGCTGATGATGATGAGCAATATAAGGAAGAACAGCCTCGCGAGGGTCTGTTCTTGGCTGGGGGGATGAACTGCTAGGAGGAGTTCAGTCGCCCTTCTCTCTCTCTCTCTCTCTCTGTGATGCTACTCGATCCGATCCTAGCTAGTTTCTCTCTTGGCTTCTAGATTCTCCCTTCTTGATTGCCCCCCTACTCTGGGGGTGGCTAGTCCTATTTATAGGCAAAGGCCCTGGGCCTCTTCCCAAATATTGAGCGGGAAGGGCGCCAACAATTGGCCATTTTGAAGGGGAACATCTGGTACACTTATCCTGACTAAAGTTGGTCCTCGCCTACCAAAGGCTCTGGTGGTGACGCTGGCTTGGGCTCCACAATGACTTCCTCCCTGCCGTTGGACTGGTCTTGGTCTCGTTGCACTGAAACGGGTGCCTTTGCTTGATGCTCTCGCCTGCGCTTGCTCCCTTTGCACCAAAGAGGAAAGGAGGACACTGCGCGGCTGGCGCCCGCCTGGCGCCTTTGGTCATCATGGCTTGCGTCACGGGCACCTCGTGAGGTACCCAGCCTTGATCTCTCCGCCTCCTCGCGAGCCAGCCTGATGAGGCCGTGCCTCAGGAAGCTCCGTGTCGTCCGCCCCACGAGGCTTGGCCCCTCGCGAGGGTCTTGGGTCTATGTTGATGAAGATGGGCCGCGCTGGGCCCCCTTTTGAGCCACGCCGCAGGCAGGCAAGTCTGGGGACCCCCGTTCCCAGAACGCCGATAGTAGCCCCCGGGCCCAAGGCGCGTCCGGACTTGCCGTGCAGGGAGGCGAAAGGGCAAGAGCGAAGCGCCGCGGGCCCTAACAGCCTGCGGCCTTGGGCGCCGCATGGCGGTTGACTGGATGTGGGCGCCTCAGTAACCGCGCGAGTTGATAAGGGAGCGGCATCTGCCTAGGCTTTGCTTTTTTTGCTTTCTCCGGTTGCTGCTCAGATCCCCTTTTTTGCGCCTCTCCTTCCTTCCTCCAAAATTTCCAGATCTACTCCGACCGCGTGACCTAGGAAGCCATGGCGCCTCGTCAGTCCCCGGCCGGAGCTTGGTACTCGTCTGCCCTGGACTCGCTGAACGTGTAGGAGGCGAGCCTCGCCTGGTTGCGCCGGATGGCGGCGGCGCAGGGCATCGATGGGGCGAAGGTGTTCAAGGCCGGCTCCGCCACCCCTGAGGGCCAAGGGAGAACCTTCTATCCGTTCTTTGTAAGCGCCATTGCTGCTGGCCTGGTGCCTCCCTTCTCCGAGTTCTTCTTCTCTGTCCTCCGCCATTATAAGCTACAGGCTCTGCATCTCCACCCCAACTCCGTCCTTCTCCTGGCAATCTTCGCCTATTACTGCGAGGCTCACGTAGGGGTGCAGCCCTCAGTGGCCTTGTTGCGCCACTACTTCTACCTCCGGACCTCTCGCGGTCCTGCTTCCGCGTGCGCGAGCTTCATCGCGTACGGTGGCTCCATTGCCATTTCGAACCCTGGGAAAAGGATTGAGGGCTTCAAGAGCAAGTGGGTCTTGGTAGATGCTGGGTGCATCCACCCTCGGCTGATCTTGCCCATGGAGCAACCCACGAGCTCCAACGATTGGGGTCAAGTGAAGCTCACGGACCCCCACGCGAAGCTGGTGTTGGAGAAGATGGACGCGGATCTGAGGCCGGCCAACATGGCGGCGGCGAAGCTGACCGGTGCGTCGCTGCTGAGGGAATTCCTGGAGCACCAGCTGGCTCCGCTTCGGCAGTACTCACTTTCGATGTGGAGGCCCCATCCGAGCCCCGCGGCCTTGGCCGACGAAGATCTAGCTGTGGTCCTACAATCTCTGGTCGGGGGCGATGTGGCGAGGTTGGAGGGAGCTCCTACGCCCTTGTTCCTCCGCGACGACTGGGAGCAGGTAGTGGAGTCCATGCCCGTCTTCAACGGGGACGGGCCCGTGCCCATGGAAACTCCCGGGGAATCGGTGGACGTGCCCTTCGACGACTCCAGCGAAGAGGAGGAAGGAGGGGAGCGGGAAAAAGGGCCTGACTCCGAGGCGACTGACGGAGAGTCGAGGGCTCCGCTTCCCCGGCGCAGGTCCCGCGCTCTCCGCCTCTCTCCGAGCGATGACGACGAGGATGATGACGAGCAGGGCAGCGGGAGCTTGCCCCCGATCCCGAAGAAGGACAGGACCGGGCTGATCTCCCGCGGGTCTGCTCCGGCCCCGAGGCGGACTGCAGACGCGCCTTCCGGTCCCGAGCTTCCCAAGGTTGACCCTTCCAGCCGGCTGTCAGGCTTCAAATTTGGCCGGAGGCTGCCTGAGCTCACTGGCGACGACCCGTAAGTGCTTGATTCTTGTCTTTATTTCTTGTTCTGCTGCTGAGGCTTGACGTCCACATCTCTTGGACAGGCTGGCGCCCGCAGCAAAGAAGCCGAAGGGAGCTCCTGAGGTTCCATCCGTGGCAGCGCCTTTGCCCGCGAAGGAAGGTGACTGTGACGCACGGGCTTCTCCTGCCCGGTCGTCCTCGCGAGGCCTGGCTGAGCCGGCTGGGGCGAGCTCAGCCCCCATGGCCCAAGTGACTCCCGAGGTGCCTTTGCCTGCTGCCGCCACTACAGCCGTTGGGGCGCAGCAGGCTCCGCATCAGGATGTTGTGGTCGCGCTACCGCCTTCTCCTCCTACTCCACCGACTGCTGTCTCTCCGACTCCTTCTCCCTTTCTGGATCGTGCTGCTTCTGAGCTGGACCGACTGCGGCTGGATCTTCTTGGCGCCGACCCTCGCTTGGTGGCCGGACGCTTGGAGCTGGCTTCAGGATGGATTTGCTCCGACGCTTCGATTCGGGCGGCGCTGGTCCAGGCCTCGACGGCTTGCGATGAGGAGAGGCAGGCCGTCCTTGAGGCAAAGGCTGCTCGTGACGCAGCCCTGGGGGAGGTGGTCGACGTCCGTGGTCGCTGCAAGGTGCTGGAGGACGAGCTGCAAGGCCTGCGGGACTAGCTCGCGAAAGAGGCCCGCCTTCGCCAAGAGTAGGAAGAAGGCGTGAAGGCTCGCGAGGCGGCCGTCAAGGAGAGGGAGGTCAAGCTCAGGAGGCGCCGTGACCGCCTAGGCGCGCTGGAGCAGGAGTTGGGGGCGAGGAAGGTCGAGCTGGACGACAAGGCCCAGGTTCTTGCCGAGGACCGCGTGGCCTTCGCCGAGATGGAGGCGAAGGCTCGCTCCTCGCTGAGGACGCTTTACGACAGTGGCCTGGAGAGCCCGCTGGCTGGCGCCGAGGACGGCCCCGCCAAGCTGCTTCCCTTCCTGGTTCGCGCTCTTGAAGATGTCGCCCTTGGCCTTGGCCCCACGGCCGAGGCCGAGGCGCGTGTCCTATCTTCTGCAGCGCTGACGCGGGTCCTCACCCACATCTACCTTCGCGATCCCGGCGTCGACCTCGACAGCCTGCTGGAGCCAGTAAGCGGCGAGTGTGCCGCTGCCGCTGCCGAGGCCGTGAAGGGTCGCACGAAGGCTCTGCTGGGGAAGTTCCGGGCCTTTAGCACCAAGCCGAAGCAAGGCGCTGCCGACCCCGCTGCTCCATGAGGCGAACCCACTCCGCGCTGCTCCACCGCCGACAAGTGACTCCGTTGTGGCTCCTGTCCTGCCTTTAATTCCTGCACATGTATCATGCCTCGGGGAGGCGTTTAAACTTGCGTTTGGCATTGAGATAACAGTGTGGACTGTAATATTTGCTTTTGAATTCCTTGAAATTTACGCTTTTCCTTCCTACTTGCTTATGTTCTACGCCGGCAGAGCCCGGCCCCGCGCATACCTCAGCCGCCGTTAGCCCCGACCGGAAACCAGGACGGGACCAAGGAGTGAGGGGCTACGTGACAAGTTAGGCTCCTGAGTCGCGATGCTCAGGAGTCCCCCTTGGCGCACGAACAAGAAGTAGGGAGGTGTGATGTGGGTGGATCTACCGTTCTACATCTGCAGAGCCCGGCCGCGCGTATACCTCAACCGCCGTTAGCCTTTCGGAACTAAGGAGTGAGGGGCTACGTGACCAGTTAGGCTCCTGAGTCATGATGCTCAGGAGTCCCCCTTGACGCTCAAACGGCCTTCGTACCTTGGCTCCGCTCGGGGAGAGACGCGCGACGAACCAGGCCCGGGGGGGGGGCCTGGCTGGGTGGCGTGCGTCTGGGCGTGACCCAGGCGCAGCCCCCGTGCCCAGCCCCCTCGTGCGGCACTCCCGAGGGGAGGCGTTACGATGAGGCTAGACACTGAGCTCCGGGCTCCCTGAGGTTGATGCAGCCCGGGGGCCGCCCTCAGTTGTTTATCACCAGCGCGGAGCATAGCGCTTCCGTATGTGTACGGGCATAGCCGCTCCTCGGCAGTGTCGTCAACCAGCGCGGAGCATGGTGCTTCCACTAGTACGTGGGAGGGGGCTCCCCTCCGGGAGGAGCCCCCGGGGCGTGTACAACCCCGCCCTGACACGTGGCTGGCACGGTAGGGCCTGGCGAGGTGTATCTAGGCACACGTGAGCCAGCGCGGGACTCACGGGGCCCTACCTCTAGGCGGGTTGCGCCTGGCACTGGGCCTTATCTTATGATGTGTCCCTGCAAATTTGGTTAGATGCCGACACTCTACGTCCTCAGGTCCCGGCCCTCGAGCTGGTCTCAGCCGTCGCTGGTATGCCAGGTCGCGATGCCGTGGACAAGGCCAGAGGGTGAGGGCTGGAGAGCCAGTAAGAGCCCTGAATCGCGATGCTCAGGTACCCCCCCTTTAACATGCAAGTGGTCGGCATGGAGAAGAAGAGGTGTCGTGGACAGGCATCAAATAATCAAGCATGGTGGGTCAAACGCATAACCGGAAATAAACGCAAAAGGGATACATGCCGCTGGGTCTAGCCCGAGCGACTTGGGGGATGATGCAGCCCGAGGGGTGCCCCAAACAAGGTAAGCTAACAACATGAAATAAAAGGGATACATGCCACAGGGACGGACCCACGCGACCTGGGAATAATGCAGCCCTGGGGGGCGCTCCCAGCTAGAAATGAAACTTGAAAGATGTCACCTGATGATGTTGAGGACGAAGGAGTGTTGATGTAGCAGACTCGGTGGACTGCTGAAGCCGATCCTCACGAGCCCCCAAGCCCAGGGGCCTCGGGAGGCTCCGGAGGCGCTGGTGGCTCCTCGCGGACCATCTCCATCTCCGCCAGGGCTGCGGAACGCCTGGCCTCTTGAGCCTCCATGATGCCCCTCATGAGGCGCTGGTACGTGGCAGCCGCGTTCGGCAAGCCGTAAGGCATACAAACGTAGCTGTGGGGTGGACCTTCGCAGCGCCCCACTGGCGAGGGCCAGAGGTGCTCCAGAGAGGCAACTCGATTGAGCCCTAGTATGTCGATGCAGACGCGCAGCCCACCATCCTCGCCTGGATGGGGAGCCACAGCTGGTAGGCGGCGGCCGCCTTTCATGACTCTTGACTCCTGTAGCTCCTGAATGGCCTTGCTGACGAACTCCTGAGGGTCTGGCCCTCCTTGCCTTACTCCTTCTTGAGGGAAACGTGCTTTGAAACACGCCTCCATGTGGTGCCCAAGCGCCTCCCTCGTGACCTTAGCCAGGTCGGTGGCCCTCCAGGGGAGAGCCCCCGAGCCCTGCTTTAGGAGGGCGCCAGGCGCGCTTTCCTATGCGATGGAAGGAGGTTCCCCCTGGGCAGGCGCGGGCCCTGAGGGGCCTGCCTCCTGAGGGGCCAGGCCAGACGATGTCTTCTTCTTCTTGGGGGCGGTCTCGGGAAGCCTCCTGCTTCCGCGATCCGGGTCTTCCAGTGATGCGGCCTGAAAGGCTCGTTCCAGGGAACACACCGCGTCCTTCTCTTCACAGGGCACCGTGATGACTCCGCCACTTCCTGGCATCTTGAGGACGTTGTAGCCGTGGTGAGTTACGGCCATGAACTTGGCCAGCGCTGGGTACCCAAGGATGGTGTTGTACGGCAGGCGAATGTGAGCGACGCCGAAGTCGATGAGCTCGGTGCGGTAGTTGTCGCGTGCCCTGAAGGTGACAGGGAGGTGGACCTGCCCAATCGGGACGGTGGAGCCGTCGATGACTCCGGAGAAAGGCTTGGTTGGCTGAAGCTGGTTGTAGGGCACTTGGAGATTGTTGAATGTTTCCATGGACAGGACGTTGAGCCCTGCCCCACCATCGATGAGGGTCCTAGTGACCACCACGTTGCTGATGATTGGGGAACAAAGCATCAGGAGGACTCCGGCTGTGGCCGCACACTTGAGCTGATCTGCTGAGCTGAACGTGATGGCACACGCTGACCACCTGAGAGGGCGCGTGGCTTCGAGCTTGGGGAGGACTGCATTCACTTCGCGGGCGAACTGCTTGAAGACGCGTTGAGAGGCTGGGGCTTGAGCCCCGCCCAGGATGCAGGCAATCGCGCGCGGCTCCTGGAAGCCCCCAGCCCCCTCGTCCTGATGGCGGTCCTTGTTTCTCCTTGGCTGCAGCGGCAGCGGAGGGAGGCCTGCGTTGCCTTGCCGGCGATCCTCGCGAGGCTGATCCCTCCAGTCTCCCTCGTGAGGCGGGTCTTGCCAGCGATCCTCGCGAGGTGAATCGCGCCACCCTTGGCGCGGACAGCGGTCTTCCCAGCGTCCTGCGTTCCTTCCTCCTCCGTGACCGTAGCCCCGGTCACCGTGGTCGGGGCGACGGCCGATCCTTCCTTCTCGCACGGCTTGGAGCTCTTGACATTAGTTGGTGTTGTGGGTGTGGAGGTCGTGGTACACACAGTACCGACTGCCCTTGGAAGATTCGGGCTGATCTCTGCCCCGCTTGGTGTCTGGTTCTGCCGCGAGCACGGCAGCCCCCTTGCGCATCACATCCTTGGCCTTGGGCTTCTTCTCTTCTGGGTCTGCGGCAGGCAGCTCAAGGAGGGAGAGACGCCCTTCCTCAGCCCTGGCGCACTTGGTTGCCAAGTTGAACAACTCCAAGGAACTGCACAGGTCTTCATGCATCGCCAGCTCCTCCTTCATCTTGACATCGCGCACGCCGTCGAAGAAGGCTGAGATGATGGCCTCCTCGGTCACCTTGGGAATCTTGAGGCGTGCGTTGTTGAAGCGCTGGATGTACTTCTGCAGGGTCTCTCCGGGTTGTTGCTTGATGCGGCGCATGTCGCTCACAGCGGGTGGCCGTTCGCGAGTACCTTGGAAGTTGGCGATGAAGCGGGTGCGCATCTCGTCCCAGGAGGAGATCGTGCCTGGAGCCAGGTTCAGGAGCCAGGTGCGGGCCCCATCCTTGAGCGCCATGGGAAACCAGTTCGCCATGACCTTCTCGTCTCCATTGGCAGCTTCGATTGCCAGCTCATAGAGCTGGAGGAACTCCGTAGGGTCGGCCGTGTCGTCGTAACGAGGAGGCAGGTCTGGCTTGAACTTGCCGGGCCACGCGACGCTGCGTAGCTCGGTGGTGAAGGCACGACAGCCTGCTGTGGCCACAGGAGGCGTTGGGTGACGGAGAGCTTGGTCTTGCATGTCCCCACGCGCTGTAGCTGGGAGCAGCGTGGGGTCTTGACGTGCGGGAGCAGGAGCATGGTCGCGACGTGCTGGAGCAGGGAGCGCCCGGGCAGCTTTTTGCGGGCAAGGGACTTCTTGGTAGCTCTGTTCTTGCCGTGCTGGCACCTGACAGAGCGGGTTCCGCCCAGGGGCCACGTGCCTTGGAGCCATGGCGCCTTCTTGAGGAGGAGGCGGCTGGAGCGCCCCCGGAGCTTCATCGCCCGCGCCGGGCGGGGTGCGGTGCAGCGGAACGGACGACGCAGGAGAGCCCCCTGCGGCGCGGACAAGCTCGGCGACGTGGTCGAGCCATTCTTCGTAGACGTCGTCGACGGGACGGTAGCGCAGGAGCTCGTTTGCCGCGATGAGCGCAGCTCAAGCCTCCATGGGTGCGCGGAGCGCGCGGGACGAAGAACCAGCTGATGTGAGCGAGTGAGTAGCGGTGCGGCCGTCCTGCCGCACGGACGGATGCTGAGACGACGCTTGCTGCTCGTTCCTCGCCGGGCCGGTGGCGGCGTTTACGGCAGGTGACGGGGAACGGCGAGGACGCCCGCCGACAGGAGCCGTCTGGGCGACGCGGGAAGCGAGAGCGGCCCGGCGCTCGGCGCGGGCCCGACGAGCGTCAGACATGGACGCGATGGTCGGAGGAGAACGGGGTGGTGGAAGACGAATTTCGGTGCATCCCTATCTGGCGCGCCAAATGTCAGATTTTTGGGTTCTGGCAGACCCTTGAGGTTCGAACACTGGGGTGCGCGCGGAGATTTGGCCTTCTACCTACCTGCACCCCTCCGCCTTGCTAAGATCTAAGCTATGAAAAGAACAACACAAGAGACACAGGGTTTATACTGGTTCGGGCCATCGCTATGGTGTAATACCCTACTCCAGTGTGTGGTGTGGTGGATTGCCTCTTGGACTGATGATGATGAGCAATACAAGAAGAACAGCCTCGCGAGGGTCTATTCTTGGCTGGGGGGATGAACTGCTAGGAGGAGTTCAGTCGCCCTTCTCTCTCTCTCTCTGTGTGATGCTACTCGATCCGATCCTAGCTAGTTTCTCTCTTGGCTTCTAGATTCTCCCTTCTTGATTGCCCCCCTACCCTGGGGGTGGCTAGTCCTATTTATAGGCAAAGGCCCTGTGCCTTTTCCCAAATATTGAGCGGGAAGGGCGCCAACAATTGGCCATTTTGAAGGGAAACATCTGGTACACTTATCCTGACTAAAGTTGGTCCTCGCCTGCCAAAGGCACTGGTGGTGATGCTGGCTTGGGCTCCATAATGACTTCCTCCCTGTCGTTGGACTGGTCTTGGTCTCGTTGCACCGAAACGGGTGCCTTTGCTTGATGCTCTCGCCTGCGCTTGCTCCCTTTGCACCAAAGAGGAAAGGAGGACACTGCCCGGCTGGCGCCCGCCTGGCGCCTTTGGTCGTCATGGCTTGCGTCACGGGCACCTCGTGAGGTACCCAGCCTTGATCTCTTCGCCTCCTCGTGAGCCAGCCTGATGAGGCCGTGCCTGAGGAAGCTCTGTGTCGTCCGCCCCGCGAGGCTTGGCCCCTCGCGAGGGTTTTGGGTCTGTGTTGATGAAGATGGGCCGCGCTGGGCCCCCTTTTGAGCCACGCCGCAGGCCGCAGGCAGGCAAGTCTGGGGACCCCCGTTCCCAGAACGCCGACAATCCATGGGCATCCTGGACTTTGGCTACCGATCTGTCCGTCGTGGCTGCGGGAAAGAAGAACTCGTCGGTAAAGCCCGGCTCGGTTCCAGCCTCATAGTGGCCAGGAATCCCTCATAGCTTTTCGGAAGACACCACCGCCAAGGAGACGGTGTACGACTGACCGCAGCTCCAAAGGCACCGGACAACGTCAGGCATGCCCACCTGTTGTTCGACAATATGCCCCAACAAAACCCAGTACATTCTTTGCCCCATATGGCATTTGCATTGGTGGATTCATTCGTTGCACCTGCCATTTGATCAATCTAGGGATGGTAGTTTAGTTGCACATATATTCTCTTGGACGAAATAATGCTAAACATTATTAATGATGTCAAGAGCTTTAGCCTTTTGATATGGGGGGTATCAATTCCCCTTAATTTGAAGTTAGGCAAACATCGCACACTAAAAAAAGAAGGCAATCAAGTCAAGAGGTACGACATTCGCATATTTTGAAAATGTTTTGTTGGTTGATTCTTGGTTAGCCACAAGCATGGATCCAGTATGTGTAATCGAGCAAAATGGCGTCAAATATTGGCAAAAAAATCCATAAACTATATCATGAGTTAAAAACACTATGTAGAATCGCACCCAATCGCTACCGATCGCAATGAGGGCTCTCTTCTACATAGATGGTTCACCATCCAAAAGAACGTGAGCGAGTTTGTTGATTTCTACAAACAAGTGGTTGGCCGCAACCAAAGTGGCATAGGAGTCCAAAGCCATATGCAAGTTTGGCCTCGACTTTGTACCAACATATCGGGAAGCCATTCACTTTGTCCCACTGTTGGATGAAATTGAATAATAAGAAAACAAAGTGGCAAATCATCCTTGAGGACTTCCAAAATGGCACCAAGAAGATGAAGAAAAATGATGGATCTAGCTCCAATTAATTAATTGGATTGGAGGATGAAGAAGGAAAAAATGGAGTGGCGAGCATACAAGCCACCATACCAAAGAGGAACCTATAGGGGATGGGAAGTAGGAGAAGGACATGATCACATGTGATGGCGCGGCAAGGAAAATGTCTGCCACATGATGGGACACAAGTTGTCATAGTTAATGTAACACCCGGATAATCATGCTATAGTAATCCCATGTTAACGATGCCACGTCACCTCTATCACCGTAGTTAATCTCGGGTTAGTTCAAACCCGATTCAAATTCAAATTTAAAATAAAGTTAAATAATAAAAGTTTTCAAACATTAAAATAAAAATGTTCGGTTTGTACTAAATATTACATAGATAATTATAATGTAGAAGACACGGTTTTATAAAATGCCTAAATAGTTTAAAATGATTTAAAACAGAAAAGTAAATAAATAAAAAGAAAATAAAATACAAAAGAGAAAAACAAAACTAACAAAAAAACAAAAAGAGGAAGCACCCCCCACTGGGCTCCGGCCCAGCTAGCCTGCCCAACTGGGCCAAGGCCCACCCCCACTCCATAACCCACCACTCCTTCCGTACCCCGAACCCCACCGACACCCCCCCTCTCCAAAATATCTCCCTCCTCTTTCCCGATTGGATCGGGATCAAGGGAGGAGACCGCCGACGCCGCCGTCCGGATCGTCCATCGTCGCCCGGACCCCCTCGCCGGCCTGCTTCCGCTCCGCCGCATCATCCCCAACCC
>NC_041384.1:505841529-505860640 GCF_002162155.2 Triticum dicoccoides | reverse complement strand
TCACTGCGGCCTTGCCCGCGCTCCCGCTGCCCCGCCTGCCATCCGGCCTCTCCCGCGCCTACGTCGCTCGCCCGCTGATGCCCACAGCTCTAGGCGCCGCTGCTGCCGCCCCGCCTCTGCTTCCTACGCCGCCGGCAGCCTCGCCGTGGCCGCGGCCGCCCCTCCACCCGCTTCGTGGCCTCGTCGGTGCCCTCTGGTGCCGCGTGCACGCACGGGCGCCCGCCCCGTTAGCCAGCTGCACCCGCGCGCCCGCACCACCGCATGTTAGCACCGTGCCCGTTAAGGCCCGCTCGCCCTATGACATGTGGGGGCCCACCCCCAGAACGTTTATAAAAAAGAATAATAAATAATAATTAATTAATTAATTAATTAATTAAAGAAATAATTAACTTAACTGACTTAATTAATTAAAATAATCAATTAACTAAACTAATTAAACTGTTAGTTAATTAATTAATTAGTCAATGATAGTGGGGCCCACCCCTAATTAATTCTGATTAGGTTAATTAAAATTGGATAATTAAAATGTGTCAACCCTATTGACTGCTGACGTCATGCTGATGTCAGCGTGCACCATTCTGAATAATGTTGAATTAAATTAATTAAAAAAATGCTAAATTAATTTAAATCTTTTAAAATCAATATAAAATAAACCGTAGCTCGGATGAAAATACTTTCTACATGAAAGTTGCTCAGAACGACGAGACGAATTCGGATACGCAGCCCATTCGTCCGCCACGCATCCCTAACATAGAGAACATGCAACTTTGCCCCTCTGATTCATCTGTCCAAAAACACAAAGCACCGGGGATATTTTCCCGGATGTTTCCCTCCTTCACCGGTATCACCTCATACCGCGTTATGGCACCCCTAGCACCGCTACTTGTCATGTCATGCATCACTATGCATCTGTTTGCTTAATATTTATTGTTTCTTCCCCCTCTTCTCTCGCTAGACACCGAGACTAACACCGTTGCTACCCAGTACGACTACGGTGTTGACGACCCCTCTCTCTTTCCAGAGCAACCAGGCAAGCCCCCCATTTGATCACCAGATATCGCCTACTCTTCCCTCTACTGCTTGCATTAGAGTAGTGTAGCATGTTACTACTTTCCGTTAATCCTATTCTGATGCATAGCCTGTCATTGTTGCTACAAAAATGTTGATACCTTACCTGCAATCCTAAATGCTTAGTATAGGATGCTAGATTATCATCAGTGGCCCTACATTCTTGTCAATCTGCCATGCTATACTATCGGGTCATGATCACGTCGGGTGTTGATCACGGGTATATACTATGCATAAATACTATACATGTTGTGACTAAAGTCGAGTCGGCTCGTTGAGTACCCGCAAGTGATTCCGATGTTGGGGGCTGAAGGGGCAGGTGGTTCCACCCAGGTAGTGGTGGGCCTAGGTTCCCGACGGCCCCCTACTATTACTTTGAGGCGGAGCAACAGGGCAGGCGGAGACCACGTAGGTGAGAAGTGGGCCTGGCCCTGGTCGGCGTTCACGGTTACTTCAGAATAACACGCTTAACGAGATCTGGGTATTTGATCTGAGTCTGGCTACTGGCCTATACGCACTAACCAACTACGCGGGAACCGTTATGGGCACTCAACGTCGTGGTATCAGCCGAAGCCTTCATGACGTCAGCGAATGAGTGGCGCGCGACGGGTTGGACCGGAACGCCTGCTCTTGTATAAGGGAGGCTAGGTCTACTCACCGGCCGCGTTCGCAACGTGCAGGTGTGCAATGGGCGATGGGCCCAGACCTCTGCGCCATAGGATTTAGACCGGCGTGCTGACCTCTCTGTTGTGCCTAGGTAGGGCTGCGACGTGTTGATCTTCCGAGGCCGGACATGACCCCGAAAAGTGTGTCCGGACAAAGGGGGTCGAGCGTGTTGGGAAATGTGGTGCACCCCTACAGGGAAGTTAATCTATTCGAATAGCCGTGATCTTCGGTAACAGGACAACTTGGAGTTGTACCTTGACCTTATGACAACTAGAACCGGTTACTTAATAAAACACACCCTTTCAAGTGCCAGATACAACTCGGTGATTGCTCTCTAACAGGGCAACGAGGGGAGGATCGCCGGGTAGGATTATGCTACACGGTGCTACTTGGTGAACTTACATTCTACTCTCTTCTACATGCTTCATGATGGAGGTGGCCAGAAGCGTAGTCTTCGATAGGACTAGCTATCCCCCTCTTATTCCGACATTCTGCAGTTCAGTCCACATATGATACCACTTTTCCATTTGATACCAATGCATACATATAGTGTAGCTCCTTGCTTGCGAGTACTTTGGATGAGTACTCACAGTTGCTTTGTTCCCCCTTTCCCCCCTTCCTATACCCGATTGGTGCGACCAGACGATGGAGTACAGGAGCTAGACGCCACCGTTGACGACGACTCCTACTACTCTGGAGGGGCCTACTACTACGTGCAGGCCGCTGACGACGACCAGGAGTATCTTAGGAGGATCCCAGGTAGGAGGCCTGTGCCTCTTTCGATTTGTATCCCAGTTTATGCTAGCCTTCTTAAGGCAAACTTGTTTACTTATGTCTGTCTCAGATACTGTTGCTTCCGCTGGCTCGTCTATGATCGAGCTCTTGTATTCGAGCCCTCGAGGCCCCTGGCTTGTAATATGATGCTTGTATGACTTATTTTATTTGTAGAGTTGTGTTGTGATATCTTCCCGTGAGTCCCTGATCTTGATCGTACACGTTTGCGTGTATGAATAGTGTACGATTGATTCGGGGGCGTCACAAGTTGGTATCAGAGCCGACTGCCTGTAGGAATCCCCCTTTCACACTCCTTGGCCGAAGTCGAGTCTAGACATTACAAAACTTTTACTAACATGGTTGTGTGCCTTACGGGCCCACGTCGCCATTTGGGTGGTATTAGGATCTTTTACTCCTGGATCTTTACTCTGGGACTCTGAACTCTCTTCTACTCGGGTTAAACGATTTTACTAACTCTAACATTAGGATCCCGTGACCATGTTCACCCCAAAGTTGGATAAGCCCTAGCTATTCATTAGAGTAGTATATTAAACATTATCCACCCTGTCATTTGACTCCTTTGAAACATTTTTGTTTTCAGATGGAACCCACGAGACAAGTCGTGCGCCACAGGACAGCCATTGGTGCCTCAGGGTCACCTGCTGTGTTGGTTGAGATGATGACCAATCTGGGTTATCGCCGGCACCCTGAGTACACCATCTACGAGGAGTACCATGACTTTAACCAGGAGCAGTACCGTGCCATCGTCCACCTCTACTCTCGGGAGTATGACTCCACTACCGTGATGCACACTGTCATTGTGTTGGAGTGACTATCGATATGGCGGTCAACGATGCTACTTATGCTGCTTTGACACGTCTTCGTGGAGATTATCGGGAGTTGGACACCTCCCCTTTCAGGCACATTGCTATCGCATCCGATGTTGGTACGGAGGGATACTACACTACTGCCTACTCCATTGTCACCCGAGAGCCCTTCTACTATCAGAACCTGGTTCTGCATGCTGATGGGCTGGATAGAGCTAACCGAGCTCTTTGCCATGAGTTGTACACCACCCGTCAGCACCTGTACCGTGCTCTGACGCTGTTGCACCCCTCTGTCCGATCTGGTGATATGTCGCGTTCTGTGATCTACCCTGCCAGGACCATGATGCCCCAGGGCGTCGGTTGGCCAGATGTGGGAGGCTACTCTCTCGCACTTGGTCCTCTTCTGCCAATTGCGCGCCAGGTTCCGCACCAGAGTATCCGCGGACCCCAGGCTACTCACGTGGAGGACTTCCCGTCACGCCACCACCAGCTGTCAGGCTACACCTACCTCCATAGTTCCTCTTGGGACTGATGTAGGCTTGCTTGTTAGTGTTAGATGCATTCACCGCGAGCCTGCGTGCCGCCTATGATGTTCTTAGCCTATGTACTGAACTCTGTGTACCGAACTCTATGCATGATCTCTTTTGTAAGATATGCCAACTACTATGTAGTATCTATCGTGTTCCTTTCATTATGCATATTTCATCGTGAATGATGCTTGTCTTTGCAAATTTCTCAATGCTAAGCTACCCCTATTATATTTTAGCAGGATGGTTAGACCAGGTGGTCGTGGGCGTGGTGGCCATCCCCCACCACCGCCTGAGTACATGGCTAGGATGATGCAACAGTTTGAACTGAATCGCCAGTTCATGGAGAATATTATGGCTCAGTTTCCTCGCCCCAATATGAACCAGCAGCCAGCCCAAGTGACTCTGCAGGATTTCATGCGTCTCAACCCAACTTTGTACCGCAGCTCAACTCAGCCTCTGGATGCTGATGACTGGCTCCGTGACATCACCTATGACATGGAGTCTGCTGATGTAGCCCCTGCCAGCTATGTCACCTTTGCTTCCTTCTTCTTGAAGGGACCCGCTGCTCAATGGTGGGACAGTCACTGGCGTACCCTGCCAGTTGGAACAATCATCACCTGGCCAGACTTCCAAGCTGCTTTCCGTGCCCGCTTCATTCCTCAGGGAGTCATGGACCGGAAGAAGTGCGAGTTCCGCAACCTCACTCAGGGCAACAAAACTGTGGAAGCTTATCAGTGGGAGTTTCTAGATTTGTCCCGCTATGCTGAAGAGAACATTGCAACTGATGCACGCAGAAAGGAGAAGTTCTGATGACCCACAAGTATAGGGGATCTATCGTAGTCCTTTCGATAAGTAAGAGTGTCGAACCCAACGAGGAGCAGAAGGAAATGATAAGCGGTTTCCAGCAAGGTATTCTCTGCAAGTACTGAAATAAGTGGTAACAGATAGTTTTGTGATAGGATAATTTGTAACGAGCAACAGGTAACAAAAGTAAATAAAGTGGAGCAAGGTGGCCCAATCCTTTTGTAGCAAAGGACAAGCCTGGACAAACTCTTATAAGATGTAAAGCGCTCCCGAGGACACATGGGAATATCGTGAAGCTACTTTTCATCACGTTCATATGATTCGCGTTTGGTACATTGATAATTTGGTATGTGGGTGGACCGGTGCTTGGGTGTTGCCCTTACTTGGACAAGCATCCCACTTATGATTAACCTCTATTGCAAGCATCCGCAAGTACAACAAAAGTATTAAGGTAAACCTAACCATAGCATGAAACATATGTATCCAAATTAGCCCCTTACGAAGCAACACATAAACTAGGGTTTAAGCTTCTGTCACTCTAGCAACCCATCATCTACTTATTACTTCCCAATGCCTTCCTCTAGGCCCAAACAATGGTGAAGTGTCATGTAGTCGACGTTCACATAACACTACTAGAGGAGAGACAACATACATCTCATCAAAATATCGAACGAATACCAAATTCGCATGACTACTAATAGCAAGAATTCTCACATGTCCTCAGGAACAAAAGTAACTACTCACAAAGCATAAACATTTTCATAATCAGAGGGGTATTAATGTGCATACAGGATCTGAACATATGATCTTCCACCAATTAAACCAACTAGCATCAACTACAAGGATTAATTAACACTACTAGCAACCTACTAGCACCAATCCCGGACTTGGAGACAAGAATTGGATACAAGAGATAAACTAGGGTTTTGAGATGAGATGGTGCTGATGAAGATGTTGATGGAGATTGCCCTCTCCCGATGAGAGGAGCGTTGGTGATGACAATGGCGATGATTTCCCCCTCCGGGAGGGAAGTTTCCCCGGCAGAACAGCCCCGCCAGAACCCTAGATTGGTTCCGCCAAGGTTCCGCCTCGTGGCGGCGGAGTTTCGTCCGAGAATATGGCTTCTGATTTTTTTCCCATTGAAAGAGTCCATATAGCAGAAGATGGTCACCGGAGGGCCACCAGGGGGCCCATGAGGTAGGGGGGCGCGCCCCCACCCTCGTGGGCAGGGTGTGGGCCCCCCGGTGAAGTTCTTGCACGCAATGTTTTTTATATATTTGGAAAACATCATCCGTGAAGTTTCAGGACTTTTGGAGCTGTGCAGAATAGGTCTCTAAGATTTGCTCCTTTTCCAGCCAGAATCCCCGCTGCCGACATTTCCAGCCAGAAACCTTGTAAATTAAGAGAGAATAGGCATAAGTATTGTGACATAATGTGTAATAACAGCCCATAATGCAATAAATATTGATATAAAAGCATGATGCAAAATGGACGTATCAACTCCCCCAAGCTTAGACCTCGCTTGTCCTCAAACGAAAAGCTGAAATCGAAAAATATGTCCACATGTTTAGAGATGAAGGTGTCGATAAAAATAAAATACGGACTTGAGGGCATCATGATCATTCTTAGAGCAGCAACTTATATAATTCTTGTCATATGATATCTTATCCTAGAGTAATAATTCAATCACAATATCAAGTATGAATCGTAAACTTCATTGGAACCCGACAAACTATAATCGCAGTCATTGAGGTAATTGCAATTTATCATAACATATGAAAGAGTGAATGTATAAGAGCTTTTCAGCAAGTCCACATACTCAACTATCATATAGTCTTTCACAATTGCTGACACTCACACAATACGTATGGGTATGGAGTTTTAATCGGACACAGAGAAAGATAGGGGCTTATAGTTTTTGCCTCCCAACGTTTTACCTCAAGGGTAATGTCAACAGTAATAATTCATGAAAACTCACATCCAATTAGCCATATATACCAGGATCTTTCCAACATATTGTGCTTGCCAAAGGATAAAATGTAAAAAGGAAGGGTGAAGATCACCATGACACTTATGCAATGTAGGAGATAAAAGTAAAAGGTAGGTGCGCTTTTATGGTTGGATGCACAAAATCCTAATGCGAAAGAACGTCACTTTATATTGCCACTTGTGATATGGACCTTTATTATGCAGTCTGTCTCTTTTATTACTTCCATATCACATGATCGTATAAAGCTTATTCCTTCCACCAATCAATCATACATATTTAGAGAGCAATTTTTATTGCTTGCACCGATGACAACTTGACGGATATTACTCAATCCATCAGTAGGGATGGTGGACTCTCATGGCAAAACTGGTTTAAGGGTATTTAGAAGCACAAGTAGTATCTCTACTTGGTGCAATGAATTTGGCTATCATGAGGGGGGAAGGCAAGCTCAACATGTTGGAGGTTCCAAGACAATATAATTTATCTCAAATGTAAGAAAACATAACCCATCACGTTGTCTTCCTTGTCCAATGTCAACTCTTTAGCATGTCATATTTTAATGAGTGCTCACAATCATAAAAGATGTCCAAGATAGTATATTTATATGTGAAGACCTCTCTTTCTTTATTACTTCCTATTAATTGCAACGATGACCAAAACTATGTTTGTCAATCCTCAATAACTTTTATTCATCATACTCTTTCTATGTGAGCTCATTACTCTCCATAAGAGTCACATGATCTCTTTGTTTCTTTTTATTTGTTTCTATTTTCTTTTATTTACTTAGGATCATGGCAAAATAATCAAGCCCTTGACTCAACACTAATCTTTATTATATAGCTCACGCAATCGATTACATAGAAGTATACTAAAGCAAAACTCACAACTAGATGATATTAAGAACTTTTATTCTACTAGATAAAGATATTACCAAAAGGATCGAACTAAGAAAAATGGTAAAGATAAAAGTGATGGTGATACGATACCGGGGCACTCCCCCAAGCTTGGCAGTTGCCAAGTGGAGTGCCCATACCAGATACTCAATTCTTCTTTGTTGGCGGAGACAGTGGAGATTTTGTTGATGGTGTAGGCTTCTTCCTTAACTTGCGTTTGAGGACGGAATTTTGGTCCCTTAGGTCCTCGATCTCCTGTTCCACGCTCAGTATCATTTTGCATAGTTCCTGCTTGTTCTCTTGCAAGAGGCGAAAGGGGATAAACACGATCTTAGGTTTGATTACTCTATCCAGGAGACTTGACTTTTCGAACTCCACATGCATGTCCCCAGGTTCAGGTAGTGGGACTTCGTCTTCATCTGAGCTCGTCTTCTCCTTTCCCTTGGGTTCATAGTCCTCTTCTTCTTCCTAGTCCAACCACAATGCTCCACATCCCCATAGATCTTAGGATCTGCAAGGTAATCAGCCACGCAACTTTCTCCTTCCGAATCCTGGGACGACATGTTGCTCTGTCTGCAGCAGGACAGCTCAAAACAAAGACAAGGGATTTTTGCGTGATACGGGAGTCAAAACCCCCGGGAGATTATATAATGAATTTTAACCGACCAAAATACATGTCGTGTACGAAAATGGAGTCTGGAGAGCACACGAGGTGCCCACGAGGTAGGGGCGCGCCCAGTAGGGTAGGGCGCGCCCTCCACCCTCGTGTCCTTCCCGGACTGCTGCTTATTTTTCTATTTTTCTAAATATTCCAAAACGGAGAAATATTGCCTTATAAACTATTTTGGAGTCGGTTTAGTTACCGTACCACATACATATTCCTTTTCGGAGTCTGAAACGTTCCGGAAAGTGTCCTTTATGTATTCCTCCGGGGTTACGGTTTCGATAACATTGGTTTCAACATTTATGGGATTACCTGAGATATAGTGTTTGATTCTTTGACCGTTCACCACCTCCGGATTTGTGCCTCCGAAGTTGTTGATTCTTATGGCACTGGAGCAGTAGACCTCCTCGATAACGTAAGGACCCTCCCATTTAGAGAGAAGTTTTCCTGCAAAAAATCTTAAACGAGAGTTGTATAGCAATACATAATCACCTACGTTAAACTCACTCTTTTGTATCCTTTTGTCATGCCATCTTTTAGCTTTTTCTTTAAACAACTTGGCATTTTCGTAGGCTTGGGTTCTCCATTCATCAAGTGAGCTAATATCAAATAACCTCTTCTCACCGGCAAGTTTAAAATCATAATTAAGTTCTTTAATAGCCCAATAAGCCTTGTGTTCTAGTTCGAGAGGTAAGTGACATGCTTTTCCATAGACCATTTTGTACGGAGACGTACCCATAGGATTTTTATATGCAGTTCTATAGGCCCATAAAGCATCATCAAGTTTCTTGGACCAATTCTTTCTGGACCTATTAACAGTCTTTTGCAAAATTAATTTGAGTTCTCTATTACTCAATTCTACTTGACCACTAGACTGGGGGTGATAAGGAGATGCAATTCTATGATTAACATCATATTTAGCAAGCATTTTACGGAAAGCACCATGAATAAAATGTGAACCACCATCAGTCATTAAATATGTAGGGACTCCAAACCTTGGAAAAATAACTTCTTTATGCATTTTAATAGAAGTGCTATGATCGGCACTACTAGTTGGAATAGCTTCTACCCACTTAGTAACGTAATCAACAACAATTAAAATATGTGTATGACCATTAGAGGAAGGAAAAGGTCCCATATAGTCAAAGCCACAAACATCAAATGGTTCAATAACAAGTGAATAATTCATAGGCATTTCTTGACGTATACTAATATTACCAATTCTTTTACATTCATCAGAAGATAAGACAAACTTACGGCATCCTTGAAGAGAGTAGGCCAATAAAAACCAGATTACAGTACCTTATATGCAGTTCTATCTCTAGCATGGTGTCCTCCATAAGCTTTGGAGTGACACTTGCGTAGGATCTGTTCTTGTTCATGCTCAGGTACACAACGTCGAATAACACCATCTACTCCATCTTTATAAAGATGTGGGTCATCCCAAAAGTAATGCCTCAAATCATAGAAGAACTTTTTCTTTTGCTGGTATGTGAAACTAGGTGGTATAAACTTAGCAACAATGTAATTAGCATAGTCAGCATACCATGGAGCAGTATGAGAAGTATTTATGACATTTAGTTGCTCATCAGGAAAGCTATCATCAATAGGTAGTGGGTCATCAAGCACATTTTCCAGCCTAGACAAGTTGTCTGCAATGGGGTTCTCAGCTCCTTTTCTATCAACAATATGTAAATCAAATTCTTGAAGCAAGAGAACCCATTTAATCAGTCTAGGTTTAGCATATTTCTTTTCCATAAGAATTTGATAGCAGCATGATCAGTGTGAATAGTTACTTTAGAATCAACAATATAAGGTCTAAACTTATCACAAGCAAATACAACTGCTAAGAATTCTTTTTCAGTAGTAGCATAATTTCTTTGAGCATTGTCTAGAGTTTTACTAGCATATCGAATAACATTTAGTTTCTTATCAACTCTTTGTCCTAGAACAGCACCTACAGCATAATCACTAGCATCACACATAATTTCAAAGGGTAAATTCCAATCAGGTGGCTGAACAATAGGTGCAGATATCAATGCTTTCTTAAGTATTTCAAATGCTTCTACACAATCATCATCAAAGACAAACGGGATATCTTTTTGTAATAAATTAGTCAGAGGCCGAGAGATTTTTGAGAAGTCCTTAATGAACCTCCTATAAAAACCGGCATGACCAAGGAAACTTCTTATACCTTTTATGTCCTTGGGACATGGCATCTTTTTAATAGCATCAACCTTGGCTTTATCAACTTCAATACCTCTTTCAGAAACTTTATGCCCCAGGACAATACCTTCATTAACCATAAAGTGGCACTTTTCCCAATTCAAGACAAGATTAGTTTCTTCACATCTCCGCAAAACTCGATCAAGGTTGCTCAAGCAATCATCAAAAGAAGATCCATAGACGGAAAAGTCGTCCATGAAAACCTCACAAATCTTTTCACAAAAGTCAGAGAATATAGCCATCATGCATCTTTGAAAGGTAGAAGGTGCATTACATAAATCAAAAGGCATACGTCTATAAGCAAAAGTACCAAAAGGGCATGTAAAAGTAGTCTTTGATTGATCTTTGGCTGACACGGGTATTTGAGAGAAACCAGAATAACCATCTAGAAAGCAAAAATGTGTATGTTTGGATAATCTTTCTAGCATTTGATCGATAAAAGGTAAGGGGTAATGATCTTTTTTAGTAGCCTTATTTAATTTGCGGAAATCAATTACCATCCTATAACCAGTAATAATTCTTTGAGGAATCAATTCATCTTTCTCATTAGGAACAACAGTAATACCTCCCTTCTTAGGGACACAATGGACAGGACTTACCCACTTACTATCAGCAACGAGATAGATTATACCTGCCTCAAGGAGCTTTAGTATCTCCTTTCTTACCACTTCTTTCATTTCAGGATTCAATCGACGTTGATGATCACAAACTGGTTTAGCATCTTCTTCCAAATTAATTTTATATTGACATAGAGTGGGACTAATGCCCTTAAGATCATCAAGAGTATACCCAATAGCAGCATGGTGCTTCTTCAGAGTTTTTAATAATCTCTCTTCTTCATTTTCTGAAAGGTTAGCATTAATAATAACAGGGTATATATTTTTCTCATCAAGATAAGCATATTTAAGAGTATCAGGTAACGGTTTAAGCTCAAACACGGGATCACCCTTGGGTGGAGGAGGATCCCCTAGGATTTCAATAGGTAAATTGTTTTTCAGAATAGGTTCCTCTTTAAAGAATACTTCATCTAATTCCCTTCTTTCATTCATAAACATATCATTTTCATGGTCTAGCAAATATTGTTCTAAAGGATCACTAGGAGGTACGATAGTAGAAGCAAGACCAATAATTTCATCCTTACTAGGTAATTCTTCTTCACGGTGTTGTCTACTAAATTTAGAAAAACTAAATTCATGAGTCATATCATCTAAACCGACAGTAACAACATCCCTTTTGCAATCTATGGTAGCATTAACAGTATTTAAGAAGGGTCTACCAAATATAACGGGACAAAAACTATCTTGTGGGGAACCAAGAACAAGAAAATCAGCAGGATATTTAGTTTTCCCACACAAGACTTCAACATCTCTAACAATTCCCATGGGTGAAATAGTATCTCTATTAGCAAGTTTAATTGTGACATCAATATCTTCTAACTCAACGGGTGCAATGTCATGCATACTTTCTTTGTATAAGTCAATAGGTATTTCACTAGCACTAGCACCGATATCACATAAGCCATGATAACAATGATCTCCTATTTTAACAGAAATAATAGGCATGCCTACCACAGGTCTAGGTTTATCTGTATCACGGGGTTTAGCAATTCTAGCAGATTGATTACAGAAATAAATAACATGCCCATCTATATTATCAGACAAGAGATCTTTAACAATAGCAATATTGGGTTCAACTTTAACTTGCTCAGGAGGTGTATATGTTTTAATATTGCTTTTACGAACCACAGTTGAAGCTTTAGCATGATCTTTTATCCTAACAGGGAAAGGTGGTTTCTCAATATAAGAAGTAGGAACAATAGGATCATTATAAGTAATAGTCTTTTCTTCAACTTTAATAGGTGCAGCTACTTTTACTTCTCTGGGAGGATGATATTTAAACCACTTCTCCTTGGGGAGATCAACATAAGTAGCAAAAGATTCACAGAAAGAAGCTACTATCTCAGAGTCAAGTCCATATTTAGTGCTAAATTTACGAAAAATATCAGTATCCATAAAAGATTTAACACAATCAAAACTAGGTGTCATACATGACTCCTTACCATTGTCGAGGTCCCAATCTTTGGAGTTGCGTTTAATTCTTTCCAATAAATCCCATTTGAATTCAATAGTCTTCATCATAAAAGAGCTAGCACAAGAAGTATCAAGCATGGTGCGATTGTTACCAGAAAGCCGAGCATAAAAATTTTGAATAATCATTTCTCTTGAGAGCTCATGATTGGGGCATGAATATAACATTGATTTAAGCCTCCCCCAAGCTTGAGCAATGCTTTCTCCTTCGCGAGGCCAAAAATTATATATATAATTGCGATCACGATGAACAAGATGCATAGGATAAAACTTTTGATGAAATTCCAATTTCAATCGTTTGTAGTTCCAAGACTCCATATCATCACATAGCCTATACCATGTCGATGCATCTCCCCTCAAAGATAAAGGGAAGACCTTCTTCTTAACAACGTCTCCGGGTACACCTTCAAGCTTAAATAATCCACAAACTTCATCCACATATATTAGATGCTCATCAGGATGTTTTGTTCCATCTCCTAAAAAAGGATTAGCTAGCAGTTTTTCTACCATACCCAAAGGAATTTCAAAGCAAGCATTTTCATTTTCAGTAGGTTCAGTAGGTTGAGGAGCAACTCTTTGCTCTACTGGTCGGGGTGAAGATACCCCGAACAAGCCCCTCAGAGGATTACTTTCCATAGTAACAAGTGACAGTAAATTTCAGCACACTATATAAATTTCTCCTTACCAAATTCCACCTACCAAAGGCGCTTCACTCACCGGCAACGGCGCCAGAAAAGAGTCTTGATGACCCACAATTATAGGGGATCTATCGTAGTCCTTCCAATAAGTAATAGTGTCGAACCCAACGAGGAGCAGAAGGAAATGATAAGCGGTTTCCAGCAAGGTATTCTCTGCAAGTACTGAAATAAGTGGTAACAGATAGTTTTGTGATAGGATAATTTGTAACGAGCAACAGGTAACAAAAGTAAATAAACTGCAGCAAGGTGGCCCAATCCTTTTGTAGCAAAGGACAAGCCTGGACAAACTCTTATAAGATGTAAAGCGCTCCCGAGGACACATGGGAATATCGTCAAGCTACTTTTCATCACGTTCATATGATTCGCGTTCGGTACTTCGATAATTGGGTATGTGGGTGGATCGGTGCTTGGGTGTTGCCCTTACTTGGACAAGCATCCCACTTATGATTAACCTCTATTGCAAGCATCCGCAAGTACAACAAAAGTATTAAGGTAAACCTAACCATAGCATGAAACATATGGATCCAAATCAGCCCCTTACGAAGAAACACATAAACTAGGGTTTAAGCTTCTGTCACTCTAGCAACCCATCATCTACTTATTACTTCCCAATGCCTTCCTCTAGGCCCAAAGAATGGTGAAGTGTCATGTAGTCGACGTTCACATAACACTACTAGAGGAGAGACAACATACATATCATCAAAATATCGAACGAATACCAAATTCACATGACTACTAATAGCAAGATTTCTCCCATGTCCTCGGGAACAAAAGTAACTACTCACAAAGCATAAACATGTTCATAATCAGAGGGGTATTAATGTGCATATAGGATCTGAACATATGATCTTCCACCAATTAAACCAACTAGCATCAACTACAAGGAGTAATTAACACTACTAGCAACCTACTAGCACCAATCCTGGACTTGGAGACAAGAATTGGATACAAGAGATAAACTAGGGTTTTGAGATGAGATGGTGCTGATGAAGATGTTGATGGAGATTGCCCTCTCCCGATGAGAGGAGCGTTGGTGATGACGATGGCGATGATTTCCCCCTCCGGGAGGGAAGTTTCCCCGGCAGCCCCGCCAGAACCCTAGATTGGTTCCGCCTCGTGGCGGCGAAGTTTCGTCCGAGAAGATGGCTTCTGATTTTTTTTCCCATCGAAAGAGTCCATATAGCAGAAGATGGTCACCGGATGGCCACCAGGGGGCCCACGAGGTAGGGGCGCGCCCAGGGGGTAGGGCGCGTCCCCCACCCTCGTGGGCAGGGTGTGGCCCCCTGGTGAAGTTCTTGCGCTCAATGTTTTTTATATATTTGGAAAACATCATCCGTGAAGTTTCAGGATTTTTGGAGCTATGCAGAATAGGTCTCTAATATTTGCTCCTTTTCCAACAAGAATCCCAGCTGCCGGCATTCTCCCTCTTTATGTAAACCTTGTAAAATAAGAGAGAATATGCATAAGTATTGTGACATAATGTGTAATAACAACCCATAATGCAATAAATATTGATATAAAAGCATGATGCAAAATGGACGTATCAAGTTCCGTGATGGCCTTCAAGCTGACATCAAGCTCACATTTCTAGTGCATGACTTTGCTGATTTCGCCGCCCTGATGAACAAGGCCATCAATGTCGAAACTGGTCTGCAGGACCACCAGAGCTCTCACAGGCGCAAACCATGACACGGGCTCATCTTCGGGCCTGTCCTCAAAGAAGTGTCGGATATGGATTCCCAACAGCATGTACAACCAACTGCACCTACTCCAAGGCAGTCCTATGCTGCACCGCGTCTGCCTCCCCCACCAACTAGGCAACCAAGACTTCCAGGTCCACCACCCCGAGCTCCTGTTCCCACTCCCAATAATGGTTTGTGCTTCAGGTGTGGTCAACCAGGACACCGTGCTAGGGAATGCTACCAGAACCAGAATCAACTGGCCCTCCCTGTAGCTGGCCGTGGAAGCAACCAGCCTCGCAACAATAATGCCAGGTCTTATGGTCGTGGTCATGCCAACCATGTTGATCTGACTGGAGTTCTAGACCAGCCTGCTACTGTGATGGGTACACTCCTCGTAAATTCTGTACGAGCATACGTTTTATTTGATACAGGAGCATCGCATTCATTCATATCAGCTGAGTTTGCGTTCATGCACGACATTAAATACGAAGAGATGAACACTGCGATGGTGCTACACACTCCTGCGGGCCAATGTCAAACCTCTATGGTTAGTCACAACGTTCCCGTTGAAATTAAAGGACTAGAATTCCTTTTCTCTCCCATCGTACTGAAGTCCTGTAGCATTGATCTCATTCTGGGAATGGATTGGTTGAAAGCGCATACTGCTTCTATAGTTTGCTCCACTAAGATCGTCCATCTGCTACACCCTTCCGATGAAATAATAAGCTACAATGCTTGTCTAGTTTAGAATGCCGAGGCACGACCTTATGCCTTGAATGCCTTGAACGTTGCACCCCTCGAGGGCATTGAAGACATTCCCATTGTTTGTGAATTTCAAGACGTCTTTCCGGAAGAACTTCCAGGGATTCCCCCTGCTAGAGCTGTCGAATTCATCATCGACTTGAAACCAGGCACCACCCCTATAGCCAAACGACCCTACAAGATGCCGCCACATGAACTCATTGAGCTTAAGGAGGAAATTGACAAATCTCTTAGCAAAGGTTTCATTCGCCCTAGTTGCTCTCCTTGGGGAGCACCTTCTCTCTTTGTTAAGAAGAAGGATGGGACGAACCGATTAGTCCAAGACTATCGTCCTATAAACCAAGCTACCATTCAGAATAAATATCCTCTTCCTCGGATCAATGATCATTATGATCAACTGGCTAGCTCATCAGTGTTCTCCAAACTCGACTTGAGGTTGGGTTACCACCAGATCCGTGTTCGTGAAGAGGATATCCCAAAAACCGCCTTCTTGACTCGGTATGGATCATACGAGTACACCGTCATGTCATTCGGCTTAACGAATGCTCCAGCCACCTTCTCTCGCCTGATGAACTACATATTCATGGATTACCTCGACAAGTTCATCGTGGTTTATTTGGAAGATATCCTTGTATTTTCCAAGAACAAGGAAGAACATGCTGAACATCTTCGTCTTGTGCTGGAAAAGCTTCAAGAGCATCAACTCTATGATAAGTATTCCAAATGTGAATTCTGGCTCCCCGAAGTAACGTATCTTGGGCATGTCATCTCCAAGGATGGTATTGCCATCAACCCTGAACGAGTCCAGGCTGTTCTCGATGGACTCCTCCGAAGAATGTCAAGCAAGTCCGAAGTTTTCTCGGTCTCGCCAGCTATTGCCGTCGATTTGTCGAGAACTTCTCCAAGATCGCTAGGACTCTGACTAATCTGTTGCATAAGGGCGTCAAGTTTCAATGGACAAACAAGTGACAGGAAAGTTTCTAGGCGCTCAAAGACAAGTTGACTTCTGCCCCAGTGCTTGCTCCACCTGATACTAAGGACTTCATCATTTACTGCGACGCTTCCCGTCAAGGATTAGGCTGTGTCCTAATGCAAGAGCGCAGAGTGATTGCTTATGCCTCTTGTCAACTGCACCCTCACGAAGAAAACTACCCAGTTCACGACCTCGAGCTTGCTGCTGTCATTCATGCTCTGAAGCAGTGGCCACATTACCTTCTCGGTAATCGTTGTCAGATCTTCACCGACCACCAAAGTCTAAAGTATCTGTTTACTCAACCCGACTTGAACCTCCGTCAACAAAGATGGATGGAGACTGTTGCAGACTTTGACGTGGGTATATCCTATACCCCAGGAAAGGCTAATGTAATGGCTGACGCCTTGAGCCGCAAGTCTTACTGCAACCACCTCCAGGTTCACAAAGTTCAGCCCTTGCTTGTAGAAGAATTTAGAAAGCTGAACCTTCATATTGTTCCTCCTGGAGCACTCGCTCCCCCTCCCCCAGAGTTTCAGAAGATGAATCTCCGTGTTGTTACTAAGGGTTCTCTAAATACCCTGGCTATCGTACCAGATCTCATAGATGGTATAAAGACTATTCAAGGTTATGACTCTGAAGCCCAGAAGATTAAACGCCATCTCGCAGAAGGAAAGCCCTTATTTTTCACTATCGCCGATAATGGCGCCTTGTACTTCAAAGGCCGCCTAGTGGTACCATGTTTGAGGAAAAACCTGGATCAGACTAAAAAGGTTATGAAAGAAGCTCATGATACGCCTCTGTCCATCCATCCTGGTAGTACAAAGATGTATCAGGATATTTGTTAGAGATTGTGGTGGTCTAATATGAAGTAAGACATTGTTCGTTATGTTGTTGAGTGTGACGTTTGCCGTCGTATCAAAGCAGAGCATCAAAGGCCAGTTGGAACTCTTCAACCTATCTTTATTCCTGAATGGAAATGGGACCATGTTGAAATGGACTTCGTCACTGGATTTCCCAAATCGCAGAAAGGTAATGATGATATTATTGTCGTCATTGACCGGCTTTCTAAAGTTGCACATTTTCTGGCGGTCAAAGAAACAATCACTGCTAGTCAGCTTGCAACTCTCTACATGTCCAGAATTATTTCACTTCACGGTATTCCACTGGTTATCAGTTTGGACCGTGGCAGCTTGTTCACTTCAAGATTCTGGGCAAGTTTCCAAGAAGCTATGGGAACTCATCTGTTGTTCAGTACTGGGTTTCATCCTCAGTCGCAAGGACAAGTTGAACGTGTCAACCAAGTTCTCGAGGACATGCTTCGAGCTTGTGTAATTTCCTTCGACAAGAAATGGGAGGAATCTCTTCCATATGCCGAGTTCTCATATAATAATAGCTATCAAGCTAGTCTGAAGATGTCCCCCTTTGAAGTATTATATGGACGAAAGTGTTGAACCCCTCTGAACTGGTCAGAAACTGGGGAACGTCCACTCTTTGGTCCGGATATTATCCAACAGGCCGAAGAACAAGTCCGCATTATTCGCGAGAATCTCAAGACTGCTCAGTCGTGTCAGAAAAGTCAGTATGACCGTCATCACAAAGACATGGTCTATCAACCTGGCGAAAAGGCTTATCTTCAAGTTACACCAATGAAGGGTGCTCACCGCTTCGGGATCAAGGGCAAGCTAGGTCCTCGCTATATCGGTCCCTTCACTATTCTCGAAAGGCGTGGAAAAGTGGCTTATCAACTGGAGCTTCCGTCCAACCTTTCTCAGGTTCACGATGTGTTCCACATGTCACAGCTCCGCCGTTGCTTCAAGGGCCCAATCCGAGTAGTGGATCATGAAGTGCTCGAATTGCAACAGGACCTCTCCTATAAAGAGCATCCGGTCCGCATTCTCGACCAAGCTGAACGCCGCACACGTCAGAAAGCGATCAAGTTCCTCAAGGTCCAGTGGTCGCATCACTCTGAAGATGAAGCCACTTGAGAACGCGAGGATCGCCTGCGTGATGAATACCCCGCACTGTTTCCTTCTACCTCCTAAATTCTCGGGACGAGATTTCTTGCAGTGGAGGAGTTTTGTAACGCCCGGATAATCATGCTACAGTACCCCACGTTAACGATGCCACGTCACCTCTGTCACTGCAGTTAATCTCGGGTTAGTTCAAAACCGATTCAAATTGAAATTTAAAATAAAGTTAAATAATAAAAGTTTTCAAACATTAAAATAAAAATGTTCGGTTTGTACTAAATATTACATAGATAATTATGATGTAGAAGACACGGTTTTATAAAATGCCTAAATAGTTTAAAATGATTTAAAACAGAAAAGTAAATAAATAAAAAGAAAAGCAAATACAAAAGAGAAAAACAAAACTAACAAAAAACACAAAGAGGAAGCACCCCCCCCACTGGGCTCCGGCCCAGCTGGCCTGCCCAACTGGGCCAAGGCCCACCCCACTCCATAAC
>NC_041384.1:505837026-505841111 GCF_002162155.2 Triticum dicoccoides | reverse complement strand
GCCCGCGTGCCGGGGCTCACGCTCCGATCTGCCCTCGCCATACAGTGGCCCTTGGTGCAGCTCGCCGGACACGGCGCTAGCCGCCGCCCTGCTGCTTCTCGCGCTCGCTCGCGCGCACAGCCGCGTGCCACGGCCACGCCCCTGCAGCACCAGCCTCATCTAACGTCGTCGTCGCCACCCCGCAGCTGCCTCCGCTTGCCCGCGCGCTGCGACCCAGCTCCTGGCCGCGCCTGCCCTCGCCCAAGCGCGTGCACTCGCGCGCCCCGCAACCGCTCCTCGGCCCCCTCTGCCGCCCCTCGCCCCTGCTGCGCGCTCCGCTGGCCTCCCTGCCGCGCACCGGCGCGCGCCTCCTCCCCTGCCTCATCCTTGTCTCCACCCGCGCCCGCAAGTGCTTGCGCTCATCGCGCTCACCGCGGCCTTGCCCGTGCTCCCGCTGCCCCGTCTGTCGTTCGGCCTCTCCCGCGCCTATGCCGCTCGCCCGCCGACGCCCGCAGCTCTAGGCGCCGCTGTTGCCGCCCGCCTCTTCTCCCTACACCGCCGGCAGCCTCGCCGTGGCCGCGGCCGCCCTTCACCCGCTTCGTGGCCTTGCCGGTGCCCCTGGTGCCGCGTGCACGCACGGGCGCCTGCACCACCGCCCGTTAGCACCGTGCCCGTTAAGGCCTGCTGGCCCTATGACATGTGGGGCCCCACCCCCAGAACGTTTATAAAAAAAGAATAAATAAATAATAAATATTAATTAATTAATTAATTTTGATTAATTAAACTAATCAATTAACTAAACTAATTAAACTGTTAGTTAATTAATTAATCAGTCAATGATAGTGGGGCCCACCCCTAATTAATTCTGATTAGGTTAATTAAAATTGGATAATTAAAATGTGTCACTCACCAGTGGGACCCACTGGTCAGGTTGACCAGTCAACCCTGTTGATTGCTGACATCATGCTGACGTCATCATGCACTGTTCTGGATAATATTGAATTAAATTAATTAAAAATGCTAAAATTAATTTAAATATTTTAAAATCAGTATAAAATAACCGTAGCTCGGATGAAAATACTTTCTACATGAAAGTTGCTCAGAACGACGAGACAAATTCGGATACGCAGCCCGTTCGTCCTCCACACATCCCTAACATAGCGAACACGCAACTTTCCCCCTCCGAATCATCTGTCCGAAAACGCGAAACACCGGGGATATTCCCGGATGTTTCCCCCCTTCACCGGTATCACCTCATACCGCGTTAGGGCACCCCTAGCACCGCTACTTGTCATGTCATGCATCGCTATGCATCTGTTTGCTTAATATTTATTGTCTTCCCCCTCTTCTCTCGCTAGACACCGAGACCGATGTTGTTGCTACCCAGTACGACTACGGTGTAGACGACCCCTCTCTCTTGCCAGAGCAACCAGGCAAGCCCCCCCTTTGATCACCAGATATCGCCTACTATTCCCTCTACTGCTTGCATTAGAGTTGTGTAGCATGTTACTGCTTTCCGTTAATCCTATTCTGATGCATAGCCTATCATTGTTGCTACAACTGTTGATACCTTACCTGCAATCTTAAATGCTTAGTATAGGATGCTAGATTATAATCAGTGGCCCTACATTCTTCTCAGTCTACCATGCTATACTATCGGGTCGTGATCACGTCGGGTGTTGATCACGGGTATATACTATACATACATACTATACATGTTGTGACTAAAGTTGGGTCGGCTCGTTGAGTACCCGCAAGTGATTCTGATGTTGGGGGCTGAAGGGGCAGGTGGTTCCACCCAGGTAGTGGTGGGCCTAGGTTCCCGACGGCCCCCGACTATTACTTTGAGGCGGAGCGACAGGGCAGGCGGAGAGCACCTAGGTGATAGGTGGGCCTGGCCCTGGTCGGCGTTCGCGGTTACTTCAAAATAACATGCTTAACGAGATCTGGGTATTTGATCTGAGTCTGGCTGCTGGCCTATACGCACTAACCAACTACGCAGGAACGGTGGTGGGCACTCGATGTCGTGGTATCAGCCGAAGCCTTCGTGACGTCAGCGACTGAGCGGCGCGCGCCGAGTTGTACTGGAACGCCTGCTCTTGTATAAGGGAGGCTAGGTCTGCTCAACGGCCGCATTCGCAACATGCAGGTGTGCAATGGGCGATGGGCCCAGACCCCTGCGCCATAGGATTTAGACCGGCGTGCTGACCTCTCTGTTGTGCCTAGGTAGGGCTGTGACGTGTTGATCTTCCAAGGCCGGGCATGACCCCGAAAAGTGTGTCCAGACAAAGGGGATCGAGCGTGTTGGGAAATGTGGTGCACCCCTACAGGGATGTTAATCTATTCGAATAGTCATGATCTTTGGTAATAGGACGACTTGGAGTTGTACCTTGACCTTATGACAACTAGAACCGGTTACTTAATAAAACACACCCTTTCAAGTACCAGATACAACTCGGTGATCGCTCTCTAACGGGGCGACGAGGGGAGGATCGCCGGGTAGGATTATGCTACATGGTGCTACTTGGTGAACTTACCTTCTACTCTCTTATACATGCTACAAGATGGATGTGGCCAGAAGCGTAGTCTTCGATGGGACTAGCTATCCCCCTCTTATTCCGGCATTCTGCAGTTCAGTCCACATATGATACCTCTTTTACATTTGATACCAATGCATACATATGTAGTGTAGCTCCTTGCTTGCGAGTACTTTGGATGAGTACTCACAGTTGCTTTGTTCCCCCTTTCCCCCCTTCCTATACCCGATTGCTGCGACCAGAGATGGAGTCCAGGAGCCAGACGCCACTGTTGAAGATGACTCCTACTACTCTAGAGGGGCCTACTACTACATGTAGGCCGCTGACGATGACCAGGAGTAGCTTAGGAGGATCCCAGGCAGGAGGCCTGCGCCTCTTTCGATTTGTATCCCAGTTTGTGCTAGCCTTCTTAAGGCAAACTTGTGTACTTATGTCTGTACTCAGATATTGTTGCTTTCGCTGGCTCGTCTATGATCGAGATCTTGTATTCGAGCCCTCGAGGCCCCTGGCCTGTAATATGATGCTTGCATGACTTATTTTATTTGTAGAGTTGTGTTGTGATATCTACCCATGAGTCCCTGGTCTTGATCATACACGTTTGCATGTATGATTAGTGTACGATTGAATCGAGGGCGTCACAGTCAATCAAAACCTCGTCGGTACATGTCATATAATGTGCTTAGCTGGCCTTCAAGGATAGTCGAACATGTATGGGTACATTGGTGCACCCCTGCAGGTATAAATTTGTTCAAATAGTCACATTTGCGGTTATAGACGACTTGGAGCCTGTTAACTTGTTCATAGAACAACTTCAACTTAATAGTTAAAACTTGTCAACCGTGTGAGTGCCTTGTGGGTCCTTCCTCGTAGGGTTTGTGAGGAGGAAACCAAGGCAGTGTTATGATTGTGGTTAGGTAGGTGCACTGACTAGTGGATCAACGTTCCTTTACTTCTTATGTGCTTTCTCACCTCATCAATAAACACAAGTTATAATGTATCTCTATAGAATGCTTAGTGCTTGCAGCAGCTAAACCGTACCCCTTCTTTGACAATGTGGAGTACTAGCTTAGGTATGATGTAAGCCTTGCGTAGTGAGACATGTAATCATCCTTGTTGGGAATGCAGTATTTCAAAAAAATTCCTATGATCACGCAAGATCTATCTAGGAGATGCATAGCAACGAGAGGGGAGAGTGTGTCCACGTACCCTCGTAGACCGAAAGCGGACGCGTTTAGTAACACGGTTGATGTAGTCGAATGTCTTCACAATCCAACCGATCCTAGCACCAGACGTATGGCACCTCTGTGTTCAGCACATGTTCAGCTCGATGACGTCCCTCGAGCTCTTGATCCAGTTGAGGACAAGGGAGAGTTTCATCAGCATGGCGGCGTGTTGATGGTGATGATGAAGTTACCGGTGCAGGGCTTCGCCTAAGCACTACGATGATATGACTGAGGTGTGTAACTGTGGAGAGGGGGCACCACACACGGCTAAGAGAAGACTTGGTGTGCCTTTGGGGTGCCCCCCTCCCACGTATATAAAGGAGGGGGAGAGGAGGCCGGCCCAAGG
>NC_041384.1:505762841-505836791 GCF_002162155.2 Triticum dicoccoides | reverse complement strand
AAAATCATCCGAAACATCCCAAATCATTCCGGTGTCCAAATATGACCTTACAATATATGAATCTTTACCTCTCGACCATTTCGAGACTCCTCGTCATGTCCATGATCTCCTCCGGGACTCCAAACAAACTTCGGTTCATCAAATCACATAACTCATAATACAAATCGTCATCGAACGTTAAGCTTGCGGACCCTACGGGTTTGAGAACTATGTAGACATGACCGAGACAAATCTCCGGTCAATAACCAATAGCGGAACCTGGATGCTCATATTGGCTCCTACATATTCTACAAAGATCTTTATCGGTCAAACCGCATAACAACATACGTTGTTCCCTTTGTCATCGATATGTTACTTGCCCGAGATTCGATCGTCGGTATCATCATACCTAGTTCAATCTCGTCACCGGCAAGTCACTTTACTCGTTCCATAATAAATCATCCCATAACTAACTCATTAGTCACATTGCCTGCAAGGCTTATAGTGATGTGCATTACCGAGAGGGCCCAGAGATACCTCCCCGATACACGGAGTGACAAATCCTAATCTCGATCTATGCCAACTCAACAAACACCATCGGAGACACCTGTAGAGCATCTTTATAATCATCCAGTTACGTTGTAACGTTTGATAGCACACAAGGTGTTCCTCCGGTATTCGGGAGTTGCATAATCTCATAGTCATAGGAACATGTATAAGTCATGAAGAAAGCAATAGCAATAAAATTAAACGGTCATTATGCTAAGCTAATGGATGGGTCTTGTCCATCGCATCATTCTCCTAATGATGTGATCCCGTTCATCAAATGACAACACATGTCTATGGTTAGGAAACTTAACCATCTTTGATTAACAACATAGTCTAGTAGAGGCTTACTAGGGACACGGTGTTTTGTCTATGTATCCACACATGTATCAAGTTTCGAGTTAATACAATTCTAGCATGAATAATAAACTTTTATCATGATATAAGGAAATATAAATAACAACTTTATTATTGCCTCTAGGGCATATTTCCTTCAGTCTCCCACTTGCACTAGAGTCAATATTCTAGATTACATAGTAACGATTCTAACACCCATGGAATCTTGGTGCTGATCATGTTTTGCTCATGAGAGAGGCTTAGTCAATGGGTCTGCAACATTCAGATCTGTATGTATCTTGCAAATCTCTATGTCTCCCTCCTTGACTTGATCACGGATGGAATTGAAGCGTCTCTTGATGTGCTTGGTTCTGTTGTGAAATATGGATTCCTGTGCCAAGGCAATTGCACCAGTATTGTCACAAAAGATTTTCATTGGACCCGCGACACTTCGTATTACACCTAGATCGGATACGAACTCCTTCATCCAGACTCCTTCATTTGCTGCTTCTCAAGCAGCTTTGTATTCTGCCGATCCCGCCACGCCGCTCTGCTTGGAACTGCACCAACTGACAGCTCCACCATTCAATATAAATACGTATCCAGTTTGTGACTTAGAGTCATCCGGATCAGTGTCAAAGCTTGTCAGGACCCCGATTCCAAGTCACATCGATCTAGCCGATAACACCTCATATCACTTTGTGGCCTCACGCACGGTATTCCCACGGGTGTCGCCTTACCATGGCCCGGGACCGTTTGCGCCTTTTGGCTCACATATATGATAGTGTCGCTAGCATCCATATGACAGAGAACCCGGGCCAACATGGCTAGTCGTGAACCCAAAGTGGCACCAACCTATGGGGACAGGCATACATGAATCACATCGAGCATGTCGGTCAGCAGCGTGTGAATCCGGGCTGTAGCACTGGGCAAACAGGACTCCGGGAACCCGGGCTGTATCAGGCTAGGCAGGACTCCGGATGTCACCGCGTGACATTTCCCCGAAGGGACAGACACAGGGACGAAGTGAAACGCATGCCGGCCAGTCAAGTGTCCTGAGCAGTAGTGCTGGGCTAGCAGGACTCTAGTGAACCCGGCTGTAGCGGACTACTATGGCTCATGGAAGCACAAGACTACATTTCCCCATAAGAGAGGCTACCAAGGATAAACAACTAGGTTGTCCGATCCCACACATACCAAGCATTTCAATCATACACACAATATGCTCAATATGTGCAATACAACATGGCATCACAACAAGACTCCACGACTCAGAGTATTTATTCATTAGGCTCCGAGGAGCGAGATATTACAAACATGGGTCTCATGACCCAACAATCATAGCATACAATCAAAGCACATGCAGAAGCTTAACACGTCTGAGTACAGACTTCTACAAATGAAAAAGGCTGAGAAGCCTGACTATCTATCAGATCCTGTCGAGGGCACAAGATCGTAGCTGAGGTATCTAGCTAAACGTCGAAGTCCAAGCGGCACTACTAGTGAGACTGACGTCTCTCTCTGCAAAACATAAATTAAGCAAACGTGAGTACAAATGTACCCAGCAAGACTTACATCAGAACTATCTACATATGCATCAGTATCAACAAAGGGGTGGTGGATTTTAACTGCAGCAAGCCAGCTTTGACTCGGTGGCTATCCTGAACTACGACTGCAAGTAACTCTTTTGAGGTGGCGCACACGAGTCCACAAATTCACCATACCAATACACCACTATGGATCCGCTCCCGTCTCCCTACGAGAAGTCCATCCATAGCACTCACGCTTATCTTGCGCATTTTAGAGTATCCACTTCCACTTGTCTATGAACTATGCAAGGGGTCTGAGTTTCCATATCCGAGGAATCCGGCTATTCGAATAGATAATGATAACCCTGCAGGGGTGTACTTCTTCACACATGCTCTCGCCACTTATCGCCCTTTACACATCATGTACCTCGGCAACCTTCAAGCGGAAACCGGGCGAGGGTGTCGTCCACGACCTGACTAACCAACAAGTCTCTAGTCTAGGTTTATTGCCTATTTGGGTTCCATCCGCAAGGAGATCCAGCCGGGGTGTCGCTCACGGCCCCAAACGATGTGTGCAGGGTTCCCAAGCCCACCATCCGAGTGCCACTTGGTACACCGTGCCACTGTGCCTAGTCTGTCCCAAGCCCACTTGTACCGGGTGCCACTTGGTAGACTACTAACACTACCTACAAACACTAGAAACTAGTTGCAACTCCTGGATAGAGTTCGAGTTGATTAATAAGTCGAGAGGGGAAGAGTTACCGGAACCCAATGTGTGGTAGTAACTGTTCATGGATCACAAACACATAACTCAATTCCTGATGCCAGTTGCAATGAGACAACCTACCATGTACTCCTACATGGCCTCTCACTGCTACCTCTACCAAATCGTGTTCACACACTTAGCTCTCAACGGTAGGACATGTTCACCACATTCCAATTCATCCCCGATGAATCAGACCGGACTCAACTCTAAGTAGTAGCAGGCATGACAACAAGCATGAATGAGTAGGCACATCAGGGCTCAACCAATTCCTACTCATGCTAGTGGGTTTCATCTATTTACTGTGGCAATGACAGGTCATGCAGAGGAAAGGGGTTCAACTACCGCAGCATGTAACAGTTGAATCGGTGTTGTCCTAATGCAGTAAAAGAGACCAGGAGCGAGAGAGTGGGATTGTATCGGAATGAACAAGGGGTTTTTTCTTGCCTGGCACTTCTGAAGATAGTATAGTTCTTCATCGGTGTCATCGAATTCATCGCTGGATCAACGTCTACTGAGGGGGGACAAACACCGGCAACTGAGAAAGAACACAATCAACACATGACGATATGCAACAATATGATGCATGCTATGACATGGCAATGTGAATGTGTTTTGGGCTAATGCAAGCTAGAACATATTGAAATGAGTCCATTTGAACCAAGGATTCAAATGCAAACCCATTTTATGAAGTCATATAAGTGGATTAACTTGTTTCGCCTAAACAGCAAGGTTAAATTGTTCTAACATGCATCAAACTAGCATAAATGGATAGATTGGATTTTTCTGATAATTTTTCATATATAATTTATTTCATTGGGAGTTACGGTTGAATTTCTATGAATTTTAGAAGTTTATACTAATTTCTGGAATTTTCTGAATTATAATTAATCCAGAAAATGAGTTATGGCGTCAGCACTACGTCACCGTGACGTCAGCAGGTCAGCTGACCCGGTCCAGGTCAAACCTGACCAGTGGGGTCCACTAGTCAGTGACACAATTAACTAACAGGGTTAATTAAATCTAACTAATCAAATTAACAGCCACTGGGCCCACTGTCAGTGTTAGGGGGGTAATTAGTCCTAAACTAATCTAGTCAAGGGCGGGCCCACATGTGTTGAACCCAGGGAGGTCAAACCCCGGGCCGATCAGGTCAAACCTGCCGGCGACTCGACGCCGGCGAGGCCAGACACGGCGGCGAGGCTCGGAAATCTTCCTCCGGCGACCAAATCAACGGCGAAGCCCATCTACAAGTAGCTGGAGCTCGCGCGCGTCGAGTGGTGCATGCGGTTGGGTGCGGGGAGGCCGGAAACGACGCCGGCGAGCTTGGCAGCGGCGGCCGGAGTTCGGGCGACCACGGGTTCGATGCTGCAGAGAGCGAGCGGGCTAGTTTTTGTGCTAGGAATGCTCTACGGGGCACTATGAATGCATTGAGCTCGCCGGGGTGACCAAATGGTCACTGGAGCTATGCCGACCGCGAGCTCAGACGGAAACTTGCTACGGCCATCAGTGAAACGACGACTATGGCGAGCGGCAAGCCACAGGGTTAGGAGGAAACGTGCAGGAGCTCACGGTGGGTCTTCTGGTGCTGCTGGCGAGGCAGGGGAGGCACGGGGTCCGGCGAATTGACGGCGGGCATCACCGGCACCCGAGGTCGAGGACGGCGGCGTTGGCGGGGAAGAAGGCCGTCCGGGCTTGCGTTCTTCTGCTTGGAGGTGCGAAGCGTCGCGGCGGAGTCGATGGGCATGTCCGCAGGGGGTGCGGTGGCCGGTGGCCACGGCTACGGCGATCGGCGGCGATGGCAACGCTCGGGTGTGCTCGGGAGAGGGAGCAGAGGCGAGGGGGAGAGCAAAGAGTGAGGGAGAGGAGCAAGGGGCCACGGGGCATCTCCATGGCGTCGCTAGAAGGCCCGGGGAGGAAGCAGGAGGTGGCCAGGGCGGCGTCGGTGCGCTCCAGCGAGCTGCTTCGTGCGCTGGCGCGGGGAAGAAGACGCCCGTGCCCCTGGCGGGCTGGCTGGGCCAGCTGGGCCACCAGGTAGGCTGAGGTAAGTCTCTTTCTCTCTTTCTAATTCTGTTTCTGTTTTCTATTTATGTTATTTTGTTTTGATTTAGTTTATAACCCAAATCATTTTAATAAATCCTGAAAATAATTGTGGGCATTAAATGAATTATTACAGAGGCCCTTAACTATTTTTAGAATTATTGGAGCATTTAAAAATATTAATAGTATTTAAATGCCCAATTCAAATACAATATGGGTTATTCAAAAATCCAGAATGGCCTAAAAATATGTGCATCATTTTTGGCAGAGGTTTCCACCTTTATAAAAAATAATGAACTTTTCTAAAGGGCATTCTGGGTTCATTGAAAATATTTTTATTTTGATCCTAATTGCATTTTGTTTAGTGCTAGGGCTTGTCATCCCCATTTCAAAATTCAAACAAATATAGACATGATGCATGGATGCCTATGATACTAATTGCAATCAAATTCTAGGTGTCAGTGTCAAAACCGGCGGATCTCGGGTAGGGGGTCCCGAACTATGCGTCAAGGCCGGATGGTAACAGGAGACAAGGGACACGATGTTTTTACCTAGGTTCGGGCCCTCTCGATGGAGGTAATACCCTACTCCTGCTTGATTAATATTGATGATATGGGTAGTACAAGAGTAGATCTACCACGAGATCAAGGAGGCTAAACCCTAGAAGCTAGCCTATGGTATGATTGTTGTATATGGAGTTGATGTGCTACGGACTACAACCCTCTGGTTTATATAGACACCGGATAGGGTTAGGGTTACACAGAGTCGGTTACAATGGTAGGAGATCTTGAATATCCGCATCGCCAAGCTTGCCTTCCACGCCAAGGAAAGTCCCATCCGGACACGGGATGAAGTCTTCAATCTTGTATCTTCATAGTCCTGGAGTCCAGCTGAAGGTATAGTCCGGCTACCCGAACACCCCCTAATCTAGGACTCCCTCAGTAGCCCCTGAACCAGGCTTCAATGACGACGAGTCCGGCGCGCATTGCAAGGCGGGTTCCTCATCCAAGTCCTTCATAGAAGATTGTAAACACCAAGAGTAGTGTCCGGCTCTGCAAAATAAGTTTCCACATATTGCCATAGAGAGAATAATATTAACACAAATCAAATCTGCTGACGTATTCCGCAGTGCGTCATCACACTATGGCCAAGTCCTTTACTTGAATCGTTTTTACTTTTCCACCTCAGCACGTTTTGTGAGGCGGTTTCCTTGGCACGTCTTGTCAAAGCAGAGATCGTGTACCCCTTTTACGGGATTCTCATCAATACGGACGTGGGTAACCCAACTGTGCCCGTTAGCACGTTTCCTCGATTAAAGACGAGTCCCGAACGGTTACGGGGAGGGATCTTGGTATTCAACCTCTTATAAAGAGACCAAGGCCTTACTCCTTTTTTCAATCTCAAGCGAGTTCGCCCGTCGCCTCGAATTTCAACACCCTAGGCTCCAGATTCCAGGCGCTTCGGAACTTCGACAATGTCCGGTTCTGACCTTCAAGGCCGATGGACGCCCTCCTCCGTCACGGAGGAGGACGTACTAAAGTTGAGGGAGGCTAAGTTCCTGACCGGCGAAATTTCGCATAGGTTTCCTGCTCAAGGGCAGGTCATTCCCAGTCCCCAGCCCGGTGAGAGCATGGTGTTCATGTCTCACTTCCTTCGGGGGTTGGGCTTCCCAATGGATCCCTTTGTGAGGGGACTGCTGTTTTATTAGGGGCTAGAATTCCATGACTTAGCTCCAGAGTCCATCCTCCATATCTCCTCGTTTATTGTCGTGTGTGAAGCGTTCCTCCGTGTTACCCCTCACTTCGGATTATGGCTCAAGACCTTCAAAGTGGAGCCGAAGATGATCAAGGGACGGTACGCAGAGTGCGGAGGTGCTGTTATAAGCAAAAATGCTGATGCTCCATGGCCCGAGGGCTCTTTTCAAGAGGAGCTAGGCTTGTGGCAACGAGAGTGGTTTTATATCACCGCTCCCCGGAGTACCAAGTGGGTGGCACCTCCTGCCTTTCGCTCGGGTCCCCCACCACGGCTAGCGTCATGGGTCAACAGAGGGTTAGATTGGGGTTTGCCCAAAGACGTGCCCTTGTTATAGGGCCTCATTAAGGATCTCTTGGAAGGAGACCTCAGCCTGGTCAAGGTGACGCAGGTCATGCTGATTCGCCGAATATTGCCCGGCAAACGTCACTCCCTTCGCCTGTGGGTGTTTAATCCAGAGGGACCGCGAGCTCTCCAGAATTTCATGGGCGCAACGCCCGCGGAGATGTATAAACTGTTCTTCAGATCACAAGAGATGTGTCCGGATTTAACCGAGGACGCAGGCCTAAGCTGCAATCGCCCGGATACTCAAGTAAGCAACCTTGTGCCCGGACCTTCTATCCGTATAATTGTCATAAACTTGCCCCTAAAAGAGCTGTCCTTTCAAACAGGAGTGGATAGCGAAGGCAAAGCTGATCAGGTGTCTGGCTCCCCTTCCCGAAACCAGGCCGGATCCCGTGCTGGTCAGGATGCTGGAGATAATGCCTTTGGAGGGAAGCAAGGGGAGGACAAGGAAACTATGGCCTCCTCGAAGGAGGCTGCTCCGAAGGGAGGAACCGACAATTCCTCTCCTAAGGGGAAGAAGAGAGCCGCCTCTGACGACCCGGAAACCATGGCCTCGAAGCGGGGGAAAAAATCCTCGGCAGAGGGTCCGACGCCGGGGAGTTCCTCGGCCGGACTACGCCCTCAAGGGGATCAGCCCTCCAGCGAGCCGTAAGTAGAGAAAGATTTTCCTTTTGAGGGGTGAGGGAAATCCTTGATTTATATCTGAGAAGATTAACCGAATTTTTACCTTGTAGCTCGGACCTCAGCCCTTCTCAACAGAGCTCGTCTTCGGGGGATCTCCTTCCGGAGATGATGGAGAGCGGGACGCCTCCCCCTGCCGTGCCGCCTAGCGAGGCGGGCGACCCTGAGGTGTCGTCGCGGAGGGTTTCTCCGAATCCGGCAGGGGCGGAAGATAGCTATGTGGCCCCCCGAGGTTCTCCGCGTCCGGCCTTCGAAAGAGGTCGTGGGAAAAGTCCAGCACCATCTGGTGCTCGGCCGGAGGAGCTAAAGATTCTGCTTGGGCGAGCTTCTATCTCGGAGGAGCACTGTGCATTGATGGGCACGGTGATTGAAAGGATCTCATCCGCAGAGAGCGGATTGCATGAGGCCGTCAAAAGTTTACTGACAGGTTTTGAGGTACATTAGATAATGTACACTTTTGTCAGTTGCGCATGAATAAGATGTGCCCTGTGTAGATAGTAGCCCCTGAGACTCTGCGCATCATCAAGAAATGACGGCACGCAGAGGATCATAATCCTAGGTCTAAGATGTCGCCTTTGAATGTAGGCGGCAGGGTGTCCGGAATCGAGCCGAACTGATGATTTTGCCGAACTAAAGTGGCAACTGGACGTGGCAGATGCCGACATTGCGCTTGTCAACAAGCGGCTTGATGAGGCTCAAGGTATGTAATTCCTCGGGCGACATCAGGTAAGAAGAGTTTTATGCCAGTGTCTTACGATGTTGTGCTTGACGCAGATGGTGCGGCCACCGTGGAGAGTCTTAGGGAAAAACTTGCCTGAGCTAAAGAACAAGCCAGAGAAAGTGATGCGGCTGCCAAGAAAGCCCTTGAAGAGCTGAGAGCCGAACAGGCTGCTCATTGCCGAAGCAAGGAAGAGATGGCCGAGATGGCCGAAAAGTTAAAGAGTGCTGCAGACCGTTGCAGACTTCTTGAGAAAGAAGACCAGGCGAAACAGACGGACTTAGAGAAGGCCGTTGCCAATGCCAAGGACGCGCGCTCTGCGATGAGAGCTGCGAAGGAGGAGCTGCGTCAGGCCGAACAGATTGCGGCTGGAAAGCCCTTTATGCTGCGAAGGAAATTTTGCGATCCGAAGTTTTCTCCGTTGGACCGGATGTGGAGTGTGGAGGATACCTATCTGGATTTGGCAGCGAGTGCTGCTGATGCGACCGCACACTTTCGAGATCAGAAAGATCGCGAAGTGGAAAAGCTTTTCTGGTCGCAGTTTCACAATCCAGAGCGTCCACTGGCAGTGGACGATCGTTTGGCTCAATGGGCCGAACTTAATAGGTTGTCCGGACTCGCCATGAAGTACGTCATGGGTCATCTGTGGCCGGGGAGATCGGAGCCGAAGAGTTATTTCAGCTTGGTGCAGCAATTCCTTGACGCGGTGCCGCGTATTAATGCAATGAAGAGGTCAGCTTGCATAGAGGGTGCAAGGATGGCTCTTGCCCGTGTCAAGACATACTAGGCAGATATGGAGACCACCGTTGTTGCGTCCCGAGATTCAGACAAAAGCCGAGTACCCTCCAAGCACTATTTTCAGGAAGTCCTTGAAGGCGCTCGTGTAATAGAGACGCAGTGCTCGAAAGATGCTATGTTATGATAGCATAAAGTAATATTTTGATAAATTGTAGTGGCCTTTTTATACTTGTGCCTTCAAATATTGGGAACACCTCCTGTGCGGCCGTTTTAAGATATATATATACAAAATCTGAAAGATGGCAGTCGTTGGCTTCAGCCCCACGCACATAGTGCGGGGGTGCTCACAGAAGACGCATTTTCACACTTAACCCAACGTCTTGGTCCTACAAAGGAGGTGATAGCGCAGCGGGCCAGGCAACCGGACTATAATGCTTTAACACTTTCACTTAGCCATAGGAGCTTGACAGTGAGACTATTTAGGTAGCCCCTTGGTGGCGACTGCGCTCGCCCGAGTTCGGCGCGCGTATGTGCCTGACTGGGAAGCGGCCCTTCGTTAAAGCGGAGGAATCTGATAGATTCCGATAGGTCATCGAGTGGCTGACCAGTCTCATGCTACATCATGACAGTCAGTTTTCGGCTTTCTCTACTAAGGTGCTCGCCCGGCCGAACCGGGGCACAATTGCAGTAGTTCTCCTGGTGCTACCTTAGCCGATAGAGCGGAACGTAAGGTAGCCGAACTCAGGAGCCGGGCAACCCAACATTTGACCAAAGACATGATTCGGAGCTGATGCATATAATGCCAAAACTCGCGACGCCGAACACTCCCTAAGGTGTTCGGTCTTTATGAGTGCGGGCGAAACAACACTCTTTATTAAAAAAAGCCCCTAGTGTCCAGGTACGTGCAAAAATTCTGACGTGGCCACATGCTAAGACGCCAGCCTCCTCCTTTGGTTATATCAGAAAAAACCAGGGGATGTGTAGCAACAAGAGACAGTAAAAAAGGTTTACGCAGGGTCTTAATCTAAAAAGAATCCTTTATGACGGGTCCCTACTGCACGTCTGCGCCTGTGTCTCCATTGTGCCGTATCCTGGACGGGCGCCGCACGACGTTCATCTGTAAAAGAGAGGAACTAAATCGAAAACGGGTCGTGCCGAACAAAAGTTTAAAATAAACAAAGTATAAAGTAAAATATATCAAATTGAGCTTTATTGTCTCTTATTGTATATGCATGAGCCCCTAGTGGGGGTATATGGCCACTAAGCCTGCATCAATGATGATTTTGTCCCGAACTCGTCTATCCGCGTTCGTGGTCTTTAATGACCTATTTCAAAGTTTTTTGGCCGGTGAGGCCATTTTACTATGGGCTGTCAAAGCGGCCACACAGTCCTCCGCTTGGGGAGGCACACTTTAGTGCTTCCCCTTCAAAGAGATGATGCCTCGTGGACCGGGCATCTTAAGCATGAGAGATGCATAATGCGGTATTGCGTTAAAGCGGGCGAAAGCTTCGTGTCCCAGTAGTGCTTGATAGCGACTTGAGAACGGGACGATATGGAAGGTCAGCTTTTCGCGGCGGAAGTTATCGGCAGAGCCGAATATAACTTTGAGCCGGAGAAAACCCATACAATGGGTGTCCGGACCAGGCGTTACCCCTTGAAAGGAGGTTTTGCTGCGGCGGATTCTTGCTGGGTTTATCCCCATGTGATGGATTGTATCCTGATATATCAGGTTTAGTCCACTGCCGCCGTCCATAAGGACATTTGAAAACCAGAGTCCGCCAATTATTGGATCGAGTATCAAGGCAGTCCAGCCTACATTCTTGATATTTCTAGAATAATCTAGCTGATCGAAGATGATTGGTTTTGACAACCAGTGGTGGGACCCTTTGGGGATAGGTCATGTGGTGCGTACCTTTATGGGCGCCGCACATTTTGTTATGTGAAGTAAGTTCACTGTTTTTACTTCTTGTGGGAAGTTCTTTTGTTTCCTGGTGCTCTGCTTTTGGGGTTCGTCCTCGTCTTCGCTTGGTGTGTCGATCCCCTTGTGTTCGGCATTGAGTCTGCCGGATTGTTTGAAAACCCAACAATCTCTGTGGGTGTGGTTAGCAGGCTTCCCGGGAGTACAGTGTATCTGACATATCCTGTCCAGGATTTTATTTAAGTTGGATGGATCGTCCCTGTTATCCTGGAGGGGTGGTTTTGTCTGATTTTGTCGTGAACCTTCAAATCCGGCATTGACTGCCGTGCTCTTCGGACTTTTTTCCTTAGTCCGGCAACGGTCCTTGTGGCATCGCGGTTTTTCGTTTCCATCCCTAGTTTCGGATGTACTTGGGTCGCTGGGGCTGCACCTTGCCAACCAGCTGTCCTCTCCTGCACAAAAGCGGGTCATGAGGCTTGTTAGTGCGGCCATTGTTCTTGGCTTTTCTTGGCCGAGGTGTCTGGCGAGCCATTCGTCTCGGACGTTATGCCTGAAAGCTCCTAAGGCTTCGGCGTCCGGACAGTAGACTATCTGATTCTTTTTAGTGAGGAATCTATTCTAGGACTACCGAGCTGATTCTCCGGGTGTTGAGTTATGCGACTAAGATCGTTTGCCTCCGGAGGGCGGACATAGGTCCCTTGAAAATTTGCTCGGAAAGCATCCTCGAGCTCTTCCCAACTTCCAATTGTGTTTTTAGGAAGGCTTTTAAGCCAATGCCGGGCTGGCCCTTTAAGCTTAAGGGGTAAATATTTTATGGCGTGGAGATCATCTCCTCTAGCCATGTGTATGTGGAGGATATAATCCTCGATCCAGACTCCAAGGTCTGTTGTTCCATCATATGCCTCTATGTTTATGGGTTTGAATCCCTCTGGAAATTCATAGTCCAGGACCTCATCGGTGAAACATAGGGGGTGTGCGGCGCCCCTGTATTTGGGTGTGCCAGATTCTGATGATGGCTTTATTGCATTGCTTACAAGAGCTTGCTTTCTTGGCCCATAAATGGACCTAACTGGGCCATGATGCGAATCCTTAGGTGGGTCGCATGCCGATTTAAGTGTGGCGCCGCTTGCCGCTTTGTGGGGTCGTCTATCCGACCGTGTGGCTTTCTTATTTTTTGAATGCGAGGGCTCTAGGGCCTCTTCGTCGAATTCAGGCAGTAGCTTTCTTTTTGGATAGCTTTTAGTGCGGCGATCGTCGCCGTATTTATCTGCGGTATTGATTACTTTGCTCCATCTAATCCGGAGTGCATCTTCCGCTGTTTTTAGCTTCCGCTTCTGCTTTTTCAGGCTGCGTGCAGTTGCAATGAGCCTCTTGTGGAGATTCTTCTGCTCTATGGTTTTATCCGGCGTGAGCTTGTCCGAAATGCCGTTTTCACCGGAGGAGGGATGTGCGGTTTCTCTATCCGTGTTGCCCTGTTTGGACGGTTGCTCTAAGGCCTGCTCGTCTTCTACCGGCTCGTCCTGCTCTATGACTGGGTTTTTATCGAGGCGGGGCTTGGGTCGGTGTTTACGCCGACGCTTTGATTGCTTTTTGGGGGGTTGATCTCCCGTTCCATCCCCTTTTTCCTTGTTGTCACTTCCTTTAGGGGTATCCACCATGTACACATCGTGAGATGAGGTGGCTGTCCAATGCCCTATGGGCGTTGGTTCATTGGTATCTCCTGCATCGTCATCCATGCTCTCGATGTCTCCGGAGTTGAAGTTGAGCACATCATTTAAATTGTCGACAGTGGCTACCAAGTGGGTGGTGGGTGGGCTTTGAATTTCTTCATCGTCCGTATCCCATCCTCGCTGACCGTAGTTCGGCCAGGGCTCTCCTGATAAAGAGAGAGACTTGAGAGAATTCAGGATATCGCCAAAAGGCGAGTGCTGAAAGATGTCCGCGGCGGTGAACTCCATTATTGGCGCCCAATCGGATTCGATCGGCAGGGGCGCGGGGGGTTCAGAGTCCGGGGAGGAGTCCGGATCCTCGGAGTCGTGAGTCACGCGGAGTGTGGGGCTGGCGTTCGGCTCGATCGCCTTTGAGATCACAGCCCCCCGAGGTGACGTGCAACCGCTCATCCTCAATTGACACAACTGGCTTCGAATTAAGGGTCAGAGCTGGTGTGTTTGCGGCCTCCGGGATACTGTTCGATGACAGAGGTAGATCATGCCCGCGAGATAGTGCGGCGCGCTTGGTTGTGGCTCGAATCCGTCGAAGATCAAATCTCCGCGGATGTCTGCCATGTAATTTAGGCTTCCAAACCTGACTTGATGGCCAGGGGTGTAGCTTTCGATCTGCTCCAGGTGGCCAAGCGAATTGACTCGCAGTGCGAAGCCGCCGAAGACGAAGATCTGTCCGGGGAGAAAAGTCTCACCCTGGACCGCATCGTTGTTGATGATCAAAGGAGCCATCGGGCCTAAAGGCGACGACACAGAGGAACTCTCAATGAAAGCACCAATGTCGGTGTCAAAACCGGCGGATCTCGGGTAGGGGGTCCCGAACTGTGCGTCAAGGCCGGATGGTAACAGGAGACAAGGGACACGATGTTTTTACCCAGGTTCGGGCCCTCTCGATGGAGGTAATACCCTACTCCTGCTTGATTAATATTGATGATATGGGTAGTACAAGAGTAGATCTACCACGAGATCAAGGAGGCTAAACCCTAGAAGCTAGCCTATGGTATGATTGTTGTATATGGAGTTGATGTGCTACGGACTACAACCCTCCGGTTTATATAGACACCGAATAGGGTTAGGGTTACACAGAGTCGGTTACAATGTTAGGAGATCTTGAATATCCGCATCGCCAAGCTTGCCTTCCACGCCAAGGAAAGTCCCATCCGGACACGGGACGAAGTCTTGAATCTTGTATCTTCATAGTCCTGGAGTCCGGCTGAAGGTATAGTCCGGCTACCCGAACACCCCCTAATCCAGAATGGCCTAAAAATATGTGCATCATTTTTGGCAGAGGTTTTCACCCTTATCAAAAATAATGAACTTTTCTAAAGGGCATTCTGGGTTCATTGAAAATATTTTTATTTTGATCCTAATTGCATTTTGTTTAGTGCTAGGGCTTGTCATCCCCATTTCAAAATTCAAACAAATGTAGACATGATGCATGGATGCTTATGATACTAATTGCAATCAAATTCTAGGGCTGTGACAACTCGCCCCCACTAAACAAGAATCTCGTCCCGAGATTCAAGACATGAGGTAAGAAGACAGAGGGGATACAAAGCTAACACGACCTTCACGATCCATATTTCTTTCCCGAGGATGTTGATTCATTGCATCACCTTATCTCGACGTCTTGCTTTGAGAACTACATCCAACATGACAACAAGTAGAAAGGTAGAATTTAAGAAGAATCGACCTCCCTGAGGTTCGAGCAACTTAGGATCATCTTAATGATCACTAGATCAACTCATGGAATGAGACATAGTAACATCTCTTGAGCTGAGACATGAAGCATGCACCTAGAGGGATGGAGTGAAACGGATGGCGAAGGTTCACTAGGTAGGCAACAATTCCATACTCGAATAAGATGGAGCATGAATTTCAAAGTAGCAAAAAGATATTTGCCATGATTTCATAACGTGATACCTCAGGGAAGGTGACTCGTAGAATTATTCCCTTAAATGGCAAAAAGAATTACTTTTGATATCTAGATCATTGAAACTCTTTATACTAGCCTAAGGTAATCACAATCGATCGTTTGGCGGAGTTCAAAGGAATGGCATACTCAAAATAGAATGGACGATGTGGACTACCTTGTTGAAGACAACACAATGGATTATTTTTGCTTATCAACGGAGATGGATGGGACCCATGGTAGGACCACTTTGAAGATGATCTTGAACAGCAACTGCTGAGAAGGCGGATCATAGTAAAAAGGCACAATGGTGGGTGCAAGCTGGGGGCAAAATGCAAATGTTGGAATGATTCTAGTAACTGGGGATAAACTCAACAGTAGAGAGTGATTCCACTATTTGAAGGGTTCTAACATAATCGAGGAAACCGAGAGCACAGTGACCCCTAAGGAACAACTGCTAGAATAAGTTGCACTAAATCCTCATGGAGAAGATGGTCAAATAGCTCAATCAAGATACTAACACGATAGATCTTCCGGCTAGGTGTGCCGGCCAGAACATCAACCTTGTCGGGACCTACATCATAAATCTTGGAATAGCTCCAACCATCATATCTGCCTGAGATTCAGATCTGGTTGGTAACGGGATATTTCAGACAACATGTCCGGAAAGAAAGTTTGCAACACAAGCCGACGAGACGATGTTGCGAGATTCTCGGGAGTTGAACTACGATAGTAAACTCCAAAACATGAGCGGGTTATGCTACACACATGTGAACACGTTGTCCGAGACAAAAATGGCCACATAGTAGTCTTATAATAAAACACTATCGAGTTCAGGTGGGGAACCATCATCGAGGATATCAAAGTCCTTGCATAAGGCATGCTCTTAAGAAGGAACTTCTTCTCCTTGAACAATTCAATCAGTGGCTTGGTGTGTTAGGAATACATATAGAATGAAGGTTGCAAGTCTCCAGACCACAAAATACTTTGTACATATGCATGACTGAGTTGGGATGGTTTCAGAGGAAGCAAAACAAACCTTCCTCAAATTCACGGCAGCCACTTGCATCAAGTGCACGTGAGTTAGAGGAAGTATCTTCTTTCATCCAAACATATACCTCATAAACGGAACACGAGGGCAACGCTTACCAAGTTTCCAACACTAGCTTAATGTTCAACATAATTCATGGAAAGGATAAGGATGTTGTCGATGGGCTCAACAACAATTCATCCATGTTTCCATATATATGGAATCCCACAACTATGTGAATAAGATGATAGCATTGGTCAGACCCAAAAGATATAATGGTGTATGCTCAAGGGATCAACCACGAATAAGACAACATTATGAACATCGTTGGTTCTGATTTGATTTGATGATAGCCCATACTCAAATCAAAGTTTGATACGACAATAGGTCCAACAACTGATCACAGGGACGAATCGATGAAGATATCATCTATCTTCAACACACGCAGATAAATCCCTTGAGATGAACTAAGCTGGCAAGCTTTTATCTTCCAACACTCCAAGTTTTTGTGTAGCTTAACCAACTAGCTCAGGGGTAACCGACACAGATTCTTGGAGAATGGCTGGTTTGCAAGAAACCAACTTGATCACGAACTCCACATAGCGGTCAGGTGACAACCTGGTAATACTTCCAAGAAGATATTCAGAAAATCACGAACCACCGACATGATACTAAGCTCGAGATCAATCTTGCTCTTCAGGGCAAGATGATGTGATCAAAAGAGCAAGGGTTTGGCAAAATCCTAACCCGTTGATCGAAGAGTGCACCAGGAAATAAGGACCAGGTAGCACGATCAACCTTAGGGTGATGATTCAATAATCAACACACTAAGAATGATATTAGTGTCCATTAACTACCAAGCAAAGGGTTGCTAGGGGTATTGATTTCACACATCACGATTCACTTGTTGGTATTCCGGTTGCGACAGCACGACACCGAGGAATGAATAATGATGGCGAGAAGTATCACTACGTCAAGAATTCATAAGGGAAGGTGCAATTCTCATGACATTCCTGACATAAAGTGGATAATACTTCAGGGTAGAACATACCAATAGCTTGATTGCATTTGATCTGCGAAATACAACTGCTTTGACCCAATCCTAGAAATGGATGAGGTACTGGAGTTTGTTTCTCCTAGTCATTCTGAAATAGAATGGCTCGATGAACCACAAGAGTAATAGGCACTGATGAACGAATGCTCACATACTCTTGACTATCAATTGATAGACGAAGGTCAGAAAATAACGGAAGGGGGACAACTCAAAGGAACATATAACTTTCTGAGTTGTGGATGCATGGATTAGTATGTCGAACAAGTTCAACATATTTCTTCCGGATAACCCATGCAGAAAGGTAGGGTTGGCAGAGTCACAACATAGAATGGAGAACTCATCAGCAGCACTCTGTCGTGACCTTTTGGTTCAACAGAACTCCTGCCAAGAATGGTTCATGATAATTGGAAGAAAGATGTACCACGAACCTCGAGGACTATCGCAAAGGTTACTAATATCCTAAAGGAACTAGCAACACTATCAACATGAGGTAAGTAGGGTGAATCTCGGATTCAAGAACCCATGAGTAGAATACCTACTACTAATGGCATCACGGGATGCTTTCGAGAATGGTGGCCAGAATTATCACACCGGAACACAAAACATGGCTAGATTACTAGGTGACTCCCTAAAACACCTAGGGTCATAATAATAGCTCCAACATATACGCCGAGGCAATGGAGTACCTCACAGACCATGTAGTGTACTTAATCTGGCCCAAAAGGACATCGGGAACGGAAAGAAAGGGTTTGCAAATGCATCAGACTATGTAGAGGCTTGGGATGACTCGGACAGCATAACGGCTGCAAATACTCAAAATGATTTGAGACATCCTGCACGATGGTGGCATAACCACTCAATATCACAATATCAAAGTTCTGAGGCCAGATATGAACATATGGAAGTAGTAGGAACTGAACTGAGGCTTAAATCCATCAACCCTATAAGTCTCTACGGATTAGTAACATGTCATCCTGATAGATAGATGAGAAGGCCTAGTTCTTAATCCCCGTAGAAAAAAAGAGGTTGACTCAGATCAGAAGGGCATGAGGATAAGGAGTAAAAAGAGCCTTACGTTCCCTTCCACAATCAATTCCCCTACATAACTAAAGCATTTCTAGACACAACATCGACCGGTTTGGCTTGGTAATCCTACAGGCAGTCAGGCTCTGATACCAAAGCTGTCAGGACCCCGATTCCAAGTCACATCGTTCTAGCCGGTAACACCTCATATCACTTTGCGGCCTCATGCACGGTATTCCCACGGGTGTCGCCTTACCATGGCCCGGGACCGTTTGCGCCTTTTGGCTCATGTATATGATAGTGTCGCTAGCATCCATATGATAGAGAACCCGGGCCGACATGGCTAGTCGTGAACCCAAAGAGGCACCAACCTATGGGGACAGGCATACATGAATCACATCGAGCATGTCGGTCAGCAGCGTGTGAATCCGGGCTGTAGCACTGGGCTAACAGGACTCCGGGAACCCGGGCTGTAGCAGGCTAGGCAGGACTCTGGATGTCACCGTGTGACATTTCCCCGAAGGGACAGACACAAGAACGAAGTGAAACACATGTCGGCCAGTCAAGTGTCCTGAGCAGTAGTGCTGGGCTAGCAGGACTCCGGTGAACCGGGCTGTAGCGGACTACTATGGCTCATGGAAGCACAAGACTACATTTCCCCATAAGAGAGGCTACCAAGGATAAACAACTAGGTTGTCGGATCCCACACATACCAAGCATTTCAATCATACACACAATATGCTCAATATGTGCAATACAACATGGCATCAGAACAAGACTCCACGACTCAGAGTATTTATTCATTAGGCTCTGAGGAGCGAGATATTACAAACATGGGTCTCATGACCCAAAAATCATAGCATACAATCAAAGCACATGCGGAAGCTTAACACGTCTGAGTACAGACTTCTACAAATGAAAAAGGCTGAGAAGCCTGACTATCTATCAGATCCTGCCGAGGGCACAAGATCGTAGCTGAGGTATCTAGCTAAACGTCGAAGTCCAAGCGGCACTACTAGTGAGACTAACGTCTCTCTCTGCAACATTCAGATCTGTATGTATCTTGCAAATCTCTATGTCTCCCTCCTTGACTTGATCACGGATGGAATTGAAGCGTCTCTTGATGTGCTTGGTTCTGTTGTGAAATCTGGATTCCTGTGCCAAGGAAATTGCACCAGTACTGTCACAAAAGATTTTCATTGGACCCGCGACACTTGGTATTACACCTAGATCGGATACGAACTCCTTCATCCAGACTCCTTCATTTGCTGCTTCTAAAGCAGCTTTGTATTCTGCCGATCCCGCCACGACGCTCTGCTTGGAACTGCACCAACTGACAGCTCCACCATTCAATATAAATACGTATCCAGTTTGTGACTTAGAGTCATCCGGATCAGTGTCAAAGCTTGTCAGGACCCCGATTCCAAGTCACATCGATCTAGCCGGTAACACCTCATATCACTTTGTGGCCTCATGCACGGTATTCCCACGGGTGTCGCCTTACCATGGCCCGGGACCGTTTGCGCCTTTTGGTTCACATATATGATAGTGTCGCTAGCATCCATATGATAGAGAACCCGGGACGACATGGCTAGTCGTGAACCCAAAGTGGCACCAACCTATGGGGACAGGCATACATGAATCACATCGAGCATGTCGGTCAGCAGCGTGTGAATCCGGGCTGTAGCACTGGGCAAACAGGACTCCGGGAACCCGGGCTGTATCAGGCTAGGCAGGACTCCGGATGTCACCGCGTGACATTTCCCTGAAGGGACAGACACAGGAACGAAGTGAAACACATGCCGGCCAGTCAAGTGTCCTGAGCAGTAGTGCTGGGCTAGCAGGACTCTAGTGAACCCGGCTGTAGCGGACTACTATGGCTCATGGAAGCACAAGACTACATTTCCCCATAAGAGAGGCTACCAAGGATAAACAACTAGGTTGTCCGATCCCACACATACCAAGCATTTCAATCATACACACAATATGCTCAATATGTGCAATACAACATGGCATCACAACAAGACTCCACGACTCAGAGTATTTATTCATTAGGCTCCGAGGAGCGAGATATTACAAACATGGGTCTCATGACCCAACAATCATAGCATACAATCAAAGCACATGCAGAAGCTTAACACGTCTGAGTACAGACTTCTACAAATGAAAAAGGCTGAGAAGCCTGACTATCTATCAGATCCTGTCGAGGGTACAAGATCGTAGCTGAGGTATCTAGCTAAACGTCGAAGTCCAAGCGGCACTACTAGTGAGACTGACGTCTCTCTCTGCAAAACATAAATTAAGCAAACGTGAGTACAAATGTACCCAGCAAGACTTACATCAGAACTATCTACATATGCATCAGTATCAACACAGGGGTGGTGGATTTTAACTGCAGCAAGCCAGCTTTGACTCGGTGGCTATCCTGAACTACGACTGCAAGTAACTCTTTTGAGGTGGCGCACACGAGTCCACAAATTCACCATACCAATACACCACTATGGATCCGCTCCCGTCTCCCTACGAGAAGGCCATCCATAGTACTCACGCTTATCTTGCGCATTTTAGAGTATCCACTTCCACTTGTCTATGAACTATGCAAGGGGTCCAAGTTTCCATATCCGAGGAATCCGGCTATTCGAATAGATAATGATAACCCTGCAGGGGTGTACTTCTTCACACACGCTCTCGCCACTTATCGCCCTGTACACGTCATGTACCTCGGCAACCTTCAAGCGGAAGCCGGGCAAGGGTGTCGGCCATGACCTGACTAACCAACAAGTCTCTAGTCTAGGTTTATCGCCTATTCGGGTTCCATCCGCAAGGAGATCCGGCCGGGGTGTCGCTCACGGCCCCAAACGATGTGTGCAGGGTTACCAAGCCCACCATCCGGGTGCCACTTGGTACACCGTGCCACTGTGCCTAGTCTGTCCCAAGCCCACCTGTACCGGGTGCTACTTGGTAGACTACTAACACTACCTACAAACACCAGAAACTAGTTGCAACTCCTGGACAGAGTTCGAGTTGATTAATAAGCCGAGAGGGGCCGAGTTACAGGAACCCAAAGTGTGGTAGTAACTGTTCATGGATCACAAACACAGAACTCAGTTCCTGAGGATGGCTGCAATGAGACAACCCACCATGTACTCCTACATGGCCTCTCACTGCTACCTTTACCAAATCGTGTTCACACACTTAGCTCTCAACGGTAGGACATGTTCACCACATTCCAATTCATCCCCGATGAATCAGACCGGACTCGACTCTAAGCATTAGCAGGCATGACAACAAGCATGAATGAGTAGGCACATCAGGGCTCAAACAATTCCTACTCATACTAGTGGGTTTCATCTATTTACTGTGGCAATGACAGGTCATGCAGAGGAAAGGGGTTCAACTACCGCAGCATGTAACAGTTGAATCGGTGTTGTCCTAATGCAGTAAAAGAGAGTAGGAGCGAGAGAGTGGGATTGTATCGAAATGAACAAGGGGGTTTTGCTTGCCTGGCACTTCTGAAGATAGTATAGTTCTTCATCGGTGTCATCGAATTCATCGCTGGATCAACGTCTACTGAGGGGGGACAAACACCGGCAACTGAGAAAGAACACAATCAACACATGACGATATGCAACAATATGATGCATGCTATGACATTGCAATATGAATGTGTTTTGGGCTAATGCAAGCTAAAACATATTGAAATGAGTCCATTTGAACCAAGGATTCAAATGCAAACCCATTTTATGAAGTCATATAAGTGCATTAACTTGTTTCACCTAAACAGCAAGGTTAAAGTGTTCTAACATGCATGAAACTAGCATAAATGGATAGGTTGGATTTTTCTGATAATTTTTCATATGTAATTTATTTCATTTGGAGTTACGGTTGAATTTCTATGAATTTTAGAAGTTTATACTAATTTCTAGAATTTTCTGAATTATAATTAATCCAGAAAATGAGTTATGGCGTCAGCACTACGTCACCGTGACGTTAGCAGGTCAACTGACCCGGTCCAGGTCAAACCTGACCAGTGGGGTCCACTGGTTAGTGACACAATTAATTAACAGGGTTAATTAAATCTAACTAATCAAATTAACAGCCACTGGGCCCACTGTTAGTGTTAGGGGGGTAATTAGTCCTAAACTAATCTAGTCAAGGGAGGGCCCACGTGTGTTGACCCCAGGGAGGTCAAACCCCGGGCCGATCAGGTCAAACCTGCCGGCGACTCGACGCCTGGAGGCCAGACACGACGGTGAGGCTCGGAAATCTTCCTCCGGCGACCAAATCAATGGCGAAGCCCATCTATGAGTAGCTGGAGCTCGCGCGCGTCGAGTGGTGCAGGCGGTTGGGTGCGGGGAGGCCGGAAATGACGCCGACGAGCTTGGCAGCGGTGACCGGAGTTCGGGCGACCACGGGTTCGATGCTGCAGAGAGCGAGCGGGCTAGTTTTTGTGCTAGGAATGCTCTACGGGGCACTATGAATGCTTGAGCTCGCCGGGGTGACCAAATGGTCACCGGAGCTACGCCGATGGCGAGCTCAGGCGGAAACTTGCTACGGCCATCAGTGAAACAACGACTACGGCGAGCGGCAAGCCACGGGGTAAGGGGGGGAAACATGCAGGAGCTCACGGTGGGTCTTCTGGTGCTGCTGGCGAGGCAGGGGAGGCACGGGGTCCGGAGAATCGACGGCGGGCATCACCGGCAACCGAGGTCGAGGACGGCGGCGTTGGCGGGGAAGAAGGCCGTCCGGGCTTGTGTTCTTCTGCTTGGAGGTGCGAAGCGTCGTGGCGGAGTCGATGGGCATGTCGGCAGGGGCTGCGGTGGCCGGTGGCCACGGCTACGGCGATCGGCGGCGACGGCAACGTTCGGGTGTGCTCGGGAGAGGGAGCAGAGGCGAGGGGGAGAGCAGAGAGTGAGGGAGAGGAGCGAGGGGCCACGGGGCGTCTCCGTGGCATCGCTAGAAGGCCCGGGGAGGAAGCAGGAGGTGGCCAGGGCGGCGTCGGCGCGCTCCAGCGAGCTGCTTCGTGCACTGGCGCGGGGAAGAAGGCGCCCGTGCCCCTGGTGGGCTAGCTGGGCCAGCTGGGCCGCCAGGTAGGCTGAGGTAAGTCTCTTTCTCTCTTTCTAATTCTGTTTATGTTTTCTACTTATGTTATTTTGTTTTGATTTAGTTTATAACCCAAATCATTTTAATAAATCCTGAAAATAATTGTGGGCATTAAATGAATTATTATAGAGGCCCTTAACTATTTTCAGAATTATTGGAGCATTTAAAAATATTAATAGTGTTGAAATGCCCCAATTCAAATACAATATGGGTTATTCAAAAATCCAGAATGGCCTAAAAATATGTGCATCATTTTTGGCAGAGGTTTTCACCTTTATAAAAAATAATGAACTTTTCTAAAGGGCATTCTGGGTTCATTGAAAATATTTTTATTTTGATCCTAATTGCATTTCATTTAGTGCTAGGGCTTGTCATCCCCATTTCAAATTTCAAACAAATATAGACATGATGCATGGATGCTTATGATACTAATTGCAATGAAATTCTAGGGCTGTGACAAAGCTTGCATCGACATAACCATTTACGATGAGCTCTTTGTCACCTCCATAAACGAGAAACGTATCCTTAGTCATTTTCAGGTATTTCAGGATGTTCTTGACCGCTGTCCAGTGATCCACTCATGGATTACTTTGTACCCCCTTGCCAAACTCATGGCAAGTCACACAATATGTCTGGTACACAGCAGGGCATACCTTATAGAACCTATGACCGAGGCCTAGGGAATGACTTTCATTCTCTCTATATATTCTGCCGTGGTTGGGTTTTGAGTCTTACTCAACTTCACACCTTGTAACATAGGCAAGAACCCTTTCTTTAACTGATCCATTTTGAACTGCTTCAAAACTTTATCCAGGTATGTGCTTTGTGAAAGTCCTATCATGTGTCTTGATCTATCTCTATAGATCTTGATGCCCAATATATAAGCAGCTTCACCGAGGTCTCTCATTGAAAAAATCTTATTCAAGTATCCTTTTATGCTATCCAAAAATTCTGTATCATTCCCGATCAACAATATGTCAACCAAATATAATATCAGAAATTCTACAGAGCTCCCACTCACGTTCTTGTAAATATAGGCTTCTCTAAAAGTCTATATAAAAGACTATGCTTTGATCACCTCATCAAAGTGTATATTCCAACTCCGAGATGCTTGCACCAGTCCATAAATGGATCGCTGGAGCTTGCACACTTTGTTAGCAACTTTAGGATTGACAAAACCTTCCGGTTGCATCATATACAACTCTTCTTTAAGATATCCATTAAGGAATGCAGTTTTGACATCCATTTGCCAGATTTCATAAAATTCGGCAATTGCTAACATGATTCAGATAGACTTAAGCATCGCTACGAGTGAGAAAATATCATCATAGTCAACGCCTTGAACTTGTAGAAAACATTTTTACGATAAGTCGAGATTTGTAGATTGTAACACTATCATCAACGTCTATCTTCCTCTTGAAGATCCATTTATTCTCAATGGCTTGCTGATCATCGGGAAAGTCCACCAAAGTCCACACTTTGTTCTCATACATGGATCCTATCTCAGATTTCATGGCCTCAAGCCATTTATCGGAATCTGGGCTCATCATCGCTTCCTCATAGTTCGTAGGATCATCATGGTGTAGTAATATGACTTCTAGAACAGGATTACTGTACCACTCTGGTGCGGAACATGCTCTGGTTGACCTACGAGGTTCGGTAGTAACTTAATCTGAAGTTTCATGATCATTATCATTAGCTTCCTATCTAGTTGGTGTAGGCATCACTGGAACTGATTTATGTGATGAGCTACTTTCCAATTCGAGAGAAGGTACATGTACCTCATCAAGTTCTATTTTCCTCCCACTCACTTCTTTCAAGAGAAACTCCTTCTCTAGAAAGGATCCATTCTTAGCAACAAAGATCTTGCCTTCGGATTTGTGATAGAAGGTGTACCCAACAGTTTCTTTTGGGTATCCTTTGAAGACACACTTCTCCGATTTGGATTCGAGCATATCAGTTTGAAACCTTTTCACATAAGCATCGCAACACCAAACTTTAAGAAATGACATCTTTGGTTTCTTGCCAAACCAGAGTTCATACGGTGTCATCTCAACGGATTTAGACGGTGCCCTATTTAATGTGAATGCAGCTGTCTCTAATGCATAACCCCAAAACGATAGTGGTAAATCGGTAAGAGACATCATAGATCGCACCATATCTAATAAAGTACGGTTACGATGCTCGGACACACCATTACGATGTGGTGTTCCAGGTGGCATGAATTGTGAAACTATTCCACATTGTTTTAAATGAATGCCAAACTCATAATTCAAGTATTCGCCTCCGTGATCAAATCGTGGAAACTTTATTTTCATGTTACGATGATTCTCCACTTCACTCTGAAATTCTTTGAACTTTTTCAAATGTTTCAGACTTGTGTTCCATTAAGTAGATATACCCACATCTGCTCAAATCATCCGTGAAGGTCAGAAAATAACGATAGCCGCCGCAAACCTCAACACTCATCGGACCACATACATCGGTATGTATTATTCCCAATAAGTCAGTGGCTCGCTCTATTGTTACGGAGAACGGAGTTTTAGTCATCTTGCCCATGGGGCATGGTTTGCAAGCATCAAATGATTCATAATCAAGTGATTCCAAAAGTCCATCCGCATGGAGTTTCTTCATGCGCTTTAGACCAATATGATCTAAACGGCAGTGCCACAAATATGTTGCACTATCATTATCAACTTTGCATCTTTTGGCATTAATATTATGAATATATGTATCACTACGTTCAGATTCAATAAACCATTTACACTGGGTGTATGACCATAGAAGGTTTTATTCATGTAAACAAAACAACAATTATTCTCTGACTTAAATGAATAACTGTATTTGCAATAACCATAATCCAATCATATTCATGCTCAACAAAAACACCAAATAACATTTATTTAGGTTCAACACTAATCTCGAAGGTAGAGAGGTGTGCGATGGTGATCTTATCAACCTTGGAATCACTTCCAACACACATCGTCACCTCGCCCTTAACTAGTCTTTGTTCATTTTGCAACTCCTGTTTTGAGTTACTAATCTTAGCAACTGAAACGATATCAAATACCCTGGGGTTACTATGAACACTAGTAAAGTACACATCAATAACATGTATATCAAATATACCTTTGTTCACTTTGCCATCCTTCTTATCCAGCAAGTATTTGGGGTAGTTCTGCTTCAAGTGACCATTCCCTTTGCAGTAGAAGTACTCAGTTTCAGGCTTAGGTCTAGCTTTGTGTTTCTTCATAGGAGTGGAAACTTGCTTGTCATTCTTCTTGAAGTTCCCTTTCTTTTCCTTTGCCCTTTTTCTTGAAACTAGTGGTCTTATCGACCATCAAGACCTGATGTTTTTTCTTGATTTCTACCTTCGCTGATTTCATTATCGCCAAGAGATCGGGAATTGTTTTCGTCATCCCTTGCACATTATAGTTCATCACGAAGTTCTAGTAGCTTGGTGATAGTGACTACAGAACTCTGTCAATCACTATCTTATCTGGAATTTTAACTCCCACTTGATTCAAGCAATTGTACTACCCAGACATTCTGAATACATGCTCACTGCCTGAGCCATTCTCCTCCATCTTGTAGGCAAAGTACTTGTCAGAGGTCTCAAACCTCTTGACATGGGCATGAGTCTGAAATACCAATTTCAACTCTTGGAACATCTCAGATGCTCTGTGGCGTTCAAAACATTTTTGAAGTCCTAGTTCTAAGCCGTAAAGCATGGTACACTAAACTACCAAGTAGTCATCATACTAAACTTGTCAAACATTTTTGAAGTCTTGCGGACCTTCTGTACCCAAGAGATCCCAACTTGGGGCCTTTTGGAGCTCCGCCGGAGGGGGCATTGATCATGGAGGGCCTCTACATCAACTCCATGGCCCCTCCAATGATGTGTGAGTAGTTTATCTCAAACCTTCGGGTCCATAGCTAGTAGCTAGATGGCTTCTTCTCTCTGTTTAGATCTCAATACAAAGTTCTCCTCGATTCTCTTGGAGATCTATTCGATGTAATCTTATTTTGCGGTGTGTTTGTCGAGATCCGATGAATTGTGGTTTTATGATCAAGTTTATCTATGAACAATATTTGAATATTCTCTAAATTCTTTTATGTATGATTTGTTTATCTTTGCAAGTCTATTCGAATTATCAGTTTGGTTTGGCCTAGTAGATTGATCTTTCTTGCAATGGGAGAAGTGCTTAGCATTGGGTTCAATCTTGCGTGAGTTTATCCCTCTACATCATACATAAAAGAATTTAGAGAATAAAAAGATGGGGTTTACATCATATTGCATGAGTTTATCCCTCTACATCATGTCATCTTGCTTAAGGCGTTACTCTGTTCTTATGAACTTAATACTCTAGATCTATGCTGGATAGCGGTCGATGTGTGGAGTAATAGTAGTAGATGCAGGCAGGAGTCGGTCTACTTGTCACGGACGTGATGCCTATATACATGATCATGCCTAGATATTCTCATAATTATTTGCTTTTCTATCAATTGCTCGACAGTAATTTGTACACGCACCGTAATACTTATGCTATCTTGAGAGAAGCCACTAGTGAAACCTACGGCCCTTGGGTCTATTTTCCATCATACAAGTTTCCAATCTATTTTATTTTGCAATCTTTACTTTCAACCTATATCATAAAAATACCAAAAATATTTATCTTATTATTATTATCTCTATCAGATCTCACTCTTGCAAGTGGCCGTGAAGGGATTGACAACCCCTTTATCGTGTTGGTTGCGAGGTTCTTATTTGTTTGTGTAGGCACGAGGTGACTCACGCGTGGTCTCCTACTGGATTGATACCTTGGTTCTCAAAAACTGAGGGAAATACTTACGCTGCTTTACTGCACCACCCTTTCCTCTTCAAGGGAAAACCAACGCAGTGCTCAAGAGGTAGCAAGAAAGATTTCTGGCGCCGTTGCCGGGGAGATCTATGCCAAGTCAATACATACCAAGTACCCATCAAAACTCTTATCCTTTGCATTACATTATTTGCCATTTGCCTCTCGTTTTCCTCTCCCCCACTTCACCCTTGCCATTTTATTCGCCCTCTTTCTCCGTTCGCCTCTTTTTCCTTCCTGTCTTCTGTGTTCTCGTTATTTTTGCAATTTGTTGCCATCATGTCTGAAACTGGGGAGGTTATCATTGATAAGGATAATAATATGGAAAACTTTGATGCTATTGATGATCCTCTTGAAAATCCTCTTATTTTGCACACTAAAAGGTTTCATATTGGCAGCGGTAATATTATTGGGAAAGGAGTTATTCAAGATTTCTTTACTTGTGCCGGTGCTTTGCCCACTATGAGTGGATCTATCCTTCATAAAACTAGTAGTCTCGCAGATGCTATATCCTTGATCATAGTTGAACTGGAGAGACAATTTTTACATATGCATCCTTCCATACAAAGGATTTTCCTAGAATTTTCTAATATTGAGCGTTCTTCTGTTAAGCGAGCAGCGACCATCTTTTTAGCTCATGAGTACAGATTTATAATAGAAGAGGCCAATGAAATTTTTGCCCATTATAGGGTCGATGTCAGCCGTCCTCCCATAGAAGCAATTATTTTCTATCAAGAAGATATTATGCGTTTACAATCTTAGAATCATGTTGCTTTTAATGAAAACCTTAGAAAAAAGGTTCCTACCGATGCTCTTGTTAATAGGATCTCCGAACTTAATGATAATTTTGCCATCCAGAACAAGGGGCTAGGTTTTTCCCTTGAACAAAGGCTCATGACTTTTTGCCAAAAGAATGCTTATAATGATGAATTGATTGTGCAATATGAGGGGCCAAAGGAGGAACCAATACCTCCCGAGCTTGATCTTGGGGACTTTTGTCCCATTAAATTTAGCACTTTTGATTTTTTTTGCTTGCCACAAAGGACGCTTTTTGCTGAACGGAGGGAGTATGAGATGAGCTTTCACGATTTATCTTATCATTATCATGACAATACCTAGATCTATCCTTGCTTTTATGCCTAGCTAGGGGCGTTAAACGATAGCGCTTGTTGGGAGGCAACCCAATTTTATTTTTATTCCTTGCTTTTGCTCCTGTTTAGTAATAAATAATTTATCTAGCCTCTATTTTGGTTGTGTTTTTTGTGTTTAATTAGTGTTTGTGCCAAGTAGAACCGTTGGGAAGACTTGGGGAAAGTATTTTTGATCTTGCTGTAAAAAATAGAAACTTTAGTGCTCGCGAGAATTGCTGCCAGTTTTTACTGGAGAGTGCTATTTAGTTAATTCTTTTTGCAGATGATTAATAGATAAATTCCTCACGTCCAGAAATTTTTTTAGAATTTATTGGCTCCAGAAGTATTCGAAACCTACAGATTCCTACAGACTGTTCTGTTTTTGACAGATTCTGTTTTTCGTGTGTTGTTTGCTTATTTTGATGAATCTATGGCTAGTAATAGAGTTTATGAACCATAGAAAAGTTGGAATACAGTAGGTTTAACACCAATATAAATAAAGAATGATTTCATTGCAGTACCTTGAAGTGGTGTTTTGTTTTCTTTCGCTAACGGAGCTCACGAGATTTTCTGTTAAGTTTTGTGTTGTGAAGTTTTCAAGTTTGGGTAAGGATTTGATGGATTATGGAACAAGGATTGGCAAGAGCCTAAGCATGGGGATGCCCAAGGCACCCCAAGGTAAAATCCAAGGACACCAAAAAGCCTAAGCTTGGGGATGCCCCTGAAGGCATCCCCTCTTTCGTCTTCGTCTATCGGTAACTTTACTTGGAGCTATATTTTTATTCGCCACATGATATGTGTTTTGCTTGGAACGTCTTGTATGATTTGAGTCTTTGCTTTTTAGTTTACCCCAATCATCCTTGCTGTACAAACCTTTTGAGAGACACACACATGAATTGGAATCTATTAGAATACTCTATGTGCTTGACTTATATATCTTTTGAGCTATATAGTTTTTGCTCTAGTACTTCACTTATATCTTTTAGAGCACGGTGGTGGTTTTATTTTATAGAAATAATTGATCTCTCATGCTTCACTTATATTATTTTGAGAGTCCTTTAGAACAACATGGCAATTTGCTTTTAGGCATAATAAAAACTTTCATATAAGTGCATTGAATACTAAGAGAAGTTTGATACTCGATGATTGTTTTGAGATATGGAGATAGTGATATCAAAGTTGTGCTAGTTGAGTAGTTGTGAATTTGAGGAATACTTGTGTTGAAGTTTGTGATACGTCTCCAACGTATCTATAATTTTTTTATTGTTCCATGCTATTATATTATCTGTTTTGAATGATAACGAGCTTTATTTTACACTTTTATATTATTTTTGGGACTAACCTATTAACTGGAGGCCCAGCCCAAATTGTTGTTTTTTGCCTATTTTAGTGTTTCGTAGAAAAGGAATATCAAACGGAGTCCAAACGGAATGAAACCTTCGAGAACGTGATTTTTGGAACAAACGTGATCCAGAGGACTTGGAGTGGATGTCAAGCAATCAACGAGGAGGCCACGAGACAGGGGGCGCGCCTATCCCCTGGGCGCGCCCTCCACCCTCGTGGGCCCCTTGTTGCTCCACCGACCTACTTCTTGCTCCTATATATATCCATGTACCTCGCAAACATCCAGGAGCACCACGAAACCCTATTTCCACCGCCGCAACCTTCTGTACCCAAGAGATCCCATCTTGGGGCCTTTTCCAGAGCTCCGCCGGAGGGGGCATTGATCACGGAGGGCCTCTACATCAACTCCATGGACCCTCTGATGATGTGTGAGTAGTTTACTTCAGACCTTCGGGTCCATAGCTAGTAGCTAGATGGCTTCTTATCTCTCTTTGGATCTCAATACAAAGTTCTCCTCAATTCTCTTGGAGATCTATTCGATGTAACTCTTCTTTTTGCGGTGTGTTTGTCGAGATCCGATGAATTGTGGGTTTATGATCAAGTTTATCTATGAACAATATTTGAATCTTCTCTGAATTCTTTTATGTATGATTGGTTTATCTTTGCAAGTCTCTTTAAATTATCAGTTTGGTTTGGCCTACTAGATTGATCTTTCTTGCAATGGGAGAAGTGCTTAGCTTTGGGTTCAATCTTGGTGTCCTTTCCAAGTGATAGCAAGGGCAGCAAGGCACGATCCCAGTGACAGAAAGGGAAAAGACATGTATTGCATTGTTGCCATCGAGGATAAAAAGATGGGTTTTACATCATATTGCATGAGTTTATCCCTCTACATCATGTCATCTTGCTTAATGAGTTACTCTGTTCTTATGAACTTAATACTCTAGATGCATGCTGGATAGCGGTCGATGTGTGGAGTAATAGTAGTAGATGCAGAATCGTTTCGGTCTACTTGTCACGGACGTGATGCCTATATACATGATCATGCCTAGATATTCTCATAATTATTCGCTTTTCTATCAATTGCTCGACAGTAATTTGTTCACCCGTCATAATACTTATGCTATCTTGAGAGAAGCCACTAGTCAAACTGTAACACCCACAATGTGGCTATATCTCCCACGTGTCGGGGCACTACTTAGAGGCATAGCCGCATGGTAGGCTTGTCGCAAGAGGGGTAATCTTCACACATCCCATGTACTGAATAAGAAAGGGATAAAAAGTTGGCTTACAATCGCCACTTCACACAATTACAAGTTAAACATACATCATCCAAGGTACAATCAAAGGTCCGACTATGGAACCAAAATAAAAGGAAGACAAACCCCGAAAGCTAGATCCCCGATCGCCCCAACTGGGCACCACTACTGATCAACCGGAAAAGACCTAACAACGATCAAGATCTTCATCAAGATCCCACTTGAGCTTGGTTGAGTCACCTACACTGGTATCATCGGCACCTGCAACTGTTTGGAAGCATCTGTGAGTCACAAGGACTCATCAATCTCACACACGCGAGATCAAGACTATTTAAGCTTATGGGTAGGATAAGGTAAAGAGGTGGAGCTGCAACAAGCACTAAGCAAATATGGTGGCTAACATACCCAAATAAGAGCAAGAAGAGAAGCAACGCAATGGTCGTGAAGCTAGAAGTGATCAAGAAGTGATCCTGAAACTACTTACGTTCAAGCATAACACAAGAACCGTGTTCACTTCCCAGACTTCGCCGAAAAGAGACCATCACGGCTACACACGCGGTTGATGCATTTTAATTAAGTCGAGTGTCAAGTTCTCTACAACCGAATATTAACAAATTCCCATCTGCCACATAACCGCGGGCACGGCTTTCGAAAGTTTATACCCTGCAGGGGTGTTCCAACTTAGCCCATCACAAGCTCTCATGGTCAACAAAGGATATTCCTTCTCCCGGGAAGAATCGATCAGTCTCGGAATCCCGGTTACAATACATTTCCACAATGGTAAAACAAGACCAGCAAGCCGCCCGATGTGCCGACAAATCCCGATAGGAGTCGCACGTATCTCATTCTCAGGGTACACCGGATGGGCCAGACGTCGGGTTGGCATAGACCCTGGTTGCCCAGGGGGCACCGGACATCGCCCAGTTTGGACCAACACTCAGAGGAGCACTAGCCCGGGGGGGTTAAAAATAAAGATGACCCTCAGGCTCGTGGAAACCCAAGGGAAAGGTAATAGGTTGTTAGGCAAATGTAAAACCAAGGTTGGGCCTTGCTGGAGGAGTTTTATTCAAAGCAAGCTGTCAAGGGGTTCCCATAACATCCAACCGCATAAGGAACACAAAATCAAGGAACATAACACCGGTATGATGGAAACTAGGGCGGCAAGAGTGGAACAAAACACCAGGCATAAGGCCGAGCCTTCCACCCTTTACCAAGTATATAGATGCATTAATTACATAAGAGATATTGTGATATCCCAACATATCCATGTTCCAACATGGAAGAAACTTCAGCTTCACCTGCAACTAACAATGCTATAAGAGGGGTTGAGCAAAGCGGTAACTTAGCCAAACAACGGTTTGCTAGGAAAGGTGAGTTAGAGGCTTGACATGGCAATATGGGAGGCATGATATAACAAGTGGTAGGTAGCATGACATAGCGACACAACGAACAACTAGCAAGCAAAGATAGAAGTGATTTCGAGGGTATGGTCATCTTGCCTGAGATCTTGCAAGGAAGAAGAACAAGACCAAGAAGAAGACAAATGGACGTAGTTGAATGAATCCTCACAACTCCGGAACGAAACCGAAGCTAACGAGAGAAGCAACCCAGAAAGAAGCAAGAAACATAGTAAACAACCATCACATAACATGGCATGATGCACAATCAAGTATGATGCATGTCCGGTTTAAAGAGGCATGGCATGGCAAAGTGCACAGACAAAACTACAAGTCAAATGGAGCTCAATATGCAACGAGTTGCATATTGACGAAACACCACATCAATTATTTAGTTCACTCCCGGTTATGTACCCAACAAAATTAAATGTTCTTAACATGGCAAGAGGTGAAACATGAGTAAAATACATAGTTAGGCATTTTAAATGAGGCCGGAAACATCAAACAACAATTCCGGTATATCCTCATGTGCGTTAGCAATTTAATGCAACAACAATTTTAAACATTTTAAATTTTATTATCATGATGCGGATGACATGTTCAAGTTTATGCAATTTTATGAAAATGTTGACATGAGCATATTATGAAGCATTTGTCACCGTGGTGGAAAGAAAGGGTGCCACGGTGACGACAATGGAAATGGTGCCACGGCAATATTCTAGTTCCGGTAACTCGATTGAGATGCCGGTGCAAAAGAAAGTGTGACGAGAGCGTGTCATGCGATGAATGGTGGGGTGCTCCCGGATACCGGGTTCCCACGGATAGACGGCATGGAAAACGAGGAACAATGTGCAAGAGACAATTCGAGCACGGTGCAAGCATGAGCATCTCATACATCACACATGCATTCGTCCACGGGTCGACTTGGCGGTTATACCTTTGAAGTGTGCGTTTTTCAGGGCGGAACAAGTTCGTCGAGGGAAGTAGTCGTTCCGTGACAGTAGTAGAAGTAGTGGTACTATCGGCCCCCGACAGTAGTGGTACACGTTTTCCTGTAGATGTTCGGGTTAACGAGGGGTTACTTGGCGCAACATAGGTCTCCGGGGTCGTCGGGTACACGTTCACAAAGTAGTCGTACATGTCGACGGTAGTTGTTCACGGTTCGCAGACAAACTTGACGGATCCGAGGGCTTCAGCCATCGTGGTACTTGGCGCAACACTGTGTAGTCGTACATTTTGAAGAGGAACTTGGCCATCTGAAGGTGTACTTGGAGAACAATGGTCGTCGTGGAAGTAGTGGTACTTAGGCGTTTCGGTCAGCACTCGTTCGGGCATCCAAGGTCTTCGGTGCTACGGTAGTCGTACACACATTCGGAGAGGAACTCGGCATATCCATGTACTTGACGTTCCGGTGTGGTAGTCGTTCGGGCGTCTGACAAAACGGTACTTGGCAGCCTTCAAAAACACCGGCCGTCGCGGAATGCGTTCTTGGCGATACCATAGAGGCGGTAGGGGCACTTGACGCATCCACGAAAGGGTCTTGGCGTCCTTGGCAGATGAAGACCACGATGCGAAGTGATGGCTTGGGGTCGAACGGCCGATGCGAAGTGGTGCAGGAAGGCGAGGTTGGCACAGGAGCTTGAGGTCACGGGGCCCAGGCACACGACAGCACGGCACAACAACAGGCAGGCCATGGTCGGCAGCGAAGGAGGGGCCGGCCATGGTGGTAGGAAGGCGACGACGCCTGGTAGCAGTGAAGGAGCGGGCGCGACGAGGGAGGCGGGACGCGCGCAGCAGAGTAGCGACAGTCCATGGCTGAGGTCGGGTGGAGGAAGGAGAGGCCGGCGTGGTCGCGCGTGGCGGCGGGCTTGCCGGCGTCGGGGACGAGGTGCAGGAGAGGAGAGGGCCTGTGAGCGGGAGGAGGTGGCTGAGGTGGAGGAGCTCGAGCGCAGAGGCGGCGCTCGTCGGAGGCGGGGAGGCGGCAGCGAGGCGGCGGCACTTGGGCCTGCTGGTCAGGCGCGAGGAAGGAGACGCGCGGAGGAGGCTCGCGTGGGGAGCTCCTTTCCCTGGAGCGAGATGGGGCGCGAGCGCCATTGCCCGAGGGAGAGGCTGAGGGGATCGAGCGCGAGGAGGTTTCGGGTAGGGGTGGAAACGGATCGGATGCGGATCGGATAGTGCTCTTACCACTTCCATTTTCATATTTTCAAAACGAATACGAATCCAAATACGGATGTTCTCGGATACGGATGCGGCTCGGATATTATTCGAATACGGATACGTATCGGATATTTTCTTGATTCGGAACGGATACGAATAATATCAACATATTGCTTAAGTAAATTAGTCGATAGCTATGTGACCTAAAATAATCAACTTGTGACATACAATAAGTCAATGATAAATAGGTTTATGAATAAATATTATTGTAATGCATAATAATTTATAAGTTTAATCATATAATTAGTAAAATTTGACCACTTTTTGGCTTTTATGTTGGATAATTGGAATATTGGGCCTAGAATTTTAAAAAATACCTCCCATAATCTTATTCGGATACAGATATATCCACTTCCATATCCATATTTGTGTCAAAATCTCCTACAATATTTTATTTTGTATTTTTTAATAAATTCGGATACGGATAATTTCCATTTTCATTTTGGTTCGGATGCGGATGTTTCGGATACGAATAGGCATTTTCTCGAATACGAGTATCGGATGTTTCGGATTATCCGCTACCACTTTCCACCACTAGTTTCAGGTGCGGGCGCGTGGGGCGCTACTCCTCTCTCTGCGGTGGCGCCAGGAGGAAGAATCGAAGAGGAGAGAAATGGATCGAGGGAGGGGAGATGGATCGGGCAAAGGTCCACGAAGGCTAGGGTTAGGAGGGGTGCGGGCCTTGGGCCAAAAGGTTAGGTGGCTGGCCTCGCTGGGCTGGGCTATAGGAAGACTAGGAAGAGAGAAGGAGAGGGCCAGCCTGGAAAGCTGAATTGAGCTTCCATTTAAAAAAATAAAGAGAACTTTGGAGAAAATAAAGAGAGAGTTAGAAAAAGAATTAGACCAACAGGGATATTTTCCTTGGACCAAGAAAATATGAAGGATTTACCAAAAATGGTTGGAAGAGGTTTTGGTAAACTAAGTCCACACTCATTTGAATTTAATTCAAATGGGTTTGGATAGAAAGTGGGTGGGGAAGGTCCAGAAATGATGAGGTTTTAGAGGAGCCTCAATAAGAAGTGGCAAGAATTGTTGGGAAAGTTTGAGGAAGAACTTGAGGTAGAATGGGCATGAGAATTAAATTGCAAGTATGTTAAGGTGAATTCCAAAATAGTGGAATATTTATTATAGCTCCCTAATAATAGTAGGAGACTTTTATATGTTATAAAGAGAATTTCATCATGTGAACTCCCTCGATTTAAATGAATCGAAGATCCATACAATCTAATTGGTTGAGTTTTAAGAAGAGGTACAAGATGAGATGATGCAATGCACATGATGCAAAAAATGAAAGCAACAAACCAAACAAATCACACGATGAATCTCAGAAATCATGGAAGGCATCTGAAGCTCCGGTCTTGGGGCGTTACAACACTCCACCACTACAATAGGATCTCGTCCCGAGATCTAGGATAGCACCGAAGAGAAGGAGAAAAGAAAGAGGAGAGGTAAAACTAAGTTGCTTCTTTGACAAATGAGTGAAACCAAAGAACCTTATGAGGTTGAACAAATTGAAAGAAAGAATACAACAAAGATGAACAAAGTTGAAAACACTCCGTTAGAAAAGAGGAACAAGAAACGATAAGCATCAATTCTGACAACATTCCATTTGGAAACCGAAGGCATATAATATAAACTTGGCAAAATGAAAGCACTTGGATGAGAGTCCGGTTAAAAGAGGAATGATAGACACAACACTCCGATTAACAAAGATAGAGAAAGAATAAGAATGATATAATTTGTGCAACACTCCAACTGTAAATGGAAGGAATTGAACATGAACTTGACAAGATGAGAGGATACTTAATGAAATCAACAACACACTGCCTCGGGAACTATTGAAAGAATGGCACAAGGGTAAGAAAGATTTCATACAACACTCCGGTTGAGAAGGAAGGCACCACTTGACAATATGGGAAGAACTTGAAAAGAGGGGACGACACTCCAGTTGAATGGATAAGCAAAGGAAAGAACATGATCTTTGACAAAAATGAGATAATGGGTTGAATAGAACAACATCACAAAGCCTCCGGAAGAAATGAAAGAATGGAATTAAAGGAACGGAGAAGAAAACAACATCTTCTACCTCAAATGAGCTTGAAAAAGCATCTTTAGGAGAAGGGTCAAACAGAGTTGTTGGAAAACCAACAACAAAAAGAGTAAGCTTGTGGTGGGCTTATGGAAAACTTCTCAAAACTATGAGGTGAAATTCTGCCACTAATGGAAACAATAAATTGGATTGATAAGAACAAGGAGACGAGAAGCTTATTTCACCGGGAGGATAAAATGAAGAACTTGGGTCATTTAAAAGCACCATAAATAGCAACAATCCTTAGATAAAGCTTTAGGTGAAATATAACCCAATATAACTCCAATGAAGAGATTGATGGATTGAGAAAAGCTCATGCTCGAAGAAATTCACTTGCGACTAAACCACCATGTGGTTATGCCTCTAAGTCGTGCCTCGACACGTGGGAGATATAGCCGCATCATGGGTGTTACAGAAACCTATGGCCCCCGGGTCTATTTTCTATCATACAAGTTTCCAATCTATTTTATTTTGCAATCTTTACTTTCAATCTACATCATAGAAATATCAAAAATATTTATCTTATTATTATCATCTCTACCAGATCTCATTATTGCAAGTGGTCGTGAAGGGATTGACAACTGCTACCTCTTGAGCACTGCGTTGGTTTTCCCCGAAGAGGAAGGGATGATGCAGCAAAGTAGCGTAAGTATTTCCCTCAGTTTTTGAGAACCAAGGTATCAATCCAGTAGGAGGCCTGGCGTGAGTCCCTCGCACCTGCACAAAACAAATAAATCCTCGCAACCAACGCAAATAGGGGTTGTCAATCCCTATAGGGAACTTACGAGAGTGAGATCTGGTAGATATGATAAGATAATATTTTTGGTATTTTTATGATAAAGATGCAAAGTAAAATAAAGGCAAAGTAAATAGCAAAGGAAATAACTAAGTAATAGGAGATCAATATGATAAAGATAGACCCGGGGGCCATAGGTTTCACTAGTGGCTTCTCTCGAGAGCATAAGTATTCTATGCTGGGTGAACAAATTACTGTTGAGCAATTGACAGAATTGAGCATAGTTATGAGAATATCTAGGTATGATCATGTATATAGGCATCACGTCCGAGACAAGTAGACAGACTCCTGCCTGCATCTACTACTATTACTCCACTCATCGACCGCTATCCAGCATGCATCTAGAGTATTAAGTTAAAAACAGAGTAACGCCTTAAGCAAGATGACATGATGTAGAGGGATAGACTCATGCAATATGAAGAAAACCCCATCTTGTTATCCTCAATGGCAACAATACAATCCGCGCCTTGCTGCCCTTACTGTAACCGGGAAAGGACACCGCAAGATTGAACCCAAAGCTAAGCACTTCTCTCATCGCAAGAAAGATCAATCTAGTAGGCTAAACCATACTGATAATTCGAACAGACTTGCAAAGATAACCAATCATACATAAAAGAATTCAGAGAAGATTCGAATATTGTTCATAGATAGACTTGATCGTAAACCCACAATTCATCGGTCTCAACAAACACACCGCAAAAAGAAGATTACATCGAATAGATCCCCACAAGAGAGGGGGAGAACATTGTATTGAGATCCAAAAAGAGAGAAGAAGCCATCTAGATACTAACTATGGACCCGTAGGTCTGAGGTAAACTACTCACACTTCATCGGAGAGGCTATGGTGTTGATGTAGAAGCCCTTCGTGATCGATGCCCCCTCCGGCGGAGCTCCAGAACAGGCCCCAAGATGGGATCTCGTGGATACAGAAAGTTACATCAGTGGAATTAGGGTTTTGGCTCCTGTTGTGGTCGTTTGGGGGTACGTGGATATATATATAGGAGTAAGGAGTACATCGGTGGAGCAACAGGGGGGCCATGAGGGTGGAGGGCGCGCCTGGTGGGGGTGGGCGCGCCCCCCTACCTCGTGGCCTCCTCTTTTCTTTCTTGACGTAGGGTCCAAGTCTCTCGGGTCTTGTTCGTTGAGAAAATCACGTTCCCGAAGGTTTCATTCTGTTTGGACTCCGTTTGATATTCCTTTTCTTCGAAACCCTAAACAGGCAAAAAACAGCAATTCTGGGCTAGGCCTCCGGTTAATAGGTTAGTCCCAAAAATAATATAAAAGTGGATAATAAAGCCCAATAATGTCCAAAACAGTAGATAATATAGCATGGAGCAATCAAAAATTATAGATACGTTGGAGACGTATCAAGCATCCCCAAGCTTAATTCCTGCTCATCCTCGAGTAGGTAAATGATAAAAACAGAATTTTTGATGCGGAGTGCTACTTGGCATAATTTTAATGTAATTCTTCTTAATTGTGGTATGAATATTCGGATCCGAAAGATTCAAGAAAAAAGTTCATATTGACATAAAAATAATAATACTTCAAGCATACTAACAAAGCAATTATCCCTACAAAATCATATAGTCTGGCTATGCTCTATCTTCACCACACAAAATATTTAAATCATGCATAACCCCGATGACAAGCCAAGCAATTGTTTCATACTTTTGACATTCTCAAAACTTTTCAATCTTCACGCAATACATGAGCGTGAGCCATGGATATAGCACTATAGGTGGAATAGAGTGGTGGTTGTGGAGAAGACAAAAAGGGAGAAGATAGTCTCACATCAACTAGGTGTATCAATGGGTTATGGAGATGCCTATCAATAGATATCAATGTGAGTGAGTAGGGATTGCCATGCAACGGATGCACTAGAGCTATAAGTATATGAAAGCTCAAAAAGAAACTAAGTGGGTGTGCATCCAACTCGCTTGCTCAGGAAGACCTAGGGCATTTTGAGGAAGCCCATCATTGGAATATACAAGCCAAGTTCTATAATGAAAGATTCCCACTAGTATATGAAAGTGATAACATGAGAGACTCTCTACTATGAAGATCATGGTGCTACTTTGAAGCACAAGTGTGGTAAAAGGATAGTAACATTGTCCCTTCTCTCTTCTTCTCTCATTTTTTATTTGGGCCTTTTCTCTTTTTTATTGCCTCTTTTCTTTCTTTCTTTTTTCTTTTTTTTCTTTTTCGTCCGGAGTCTCATCCCGACTTGTGGGGGAATCATAGTCTCCATCATCCTTTCCTCACTGGGACAATGATCTAATAATGATGATCATCACACTTTTATTTTTCTTACAACTCAACAATTACAACTCGATACTTAGAACAAAATATGACTCTATATGAATGCCTCCGGCGGTGTACCGGGATATGCAATGACTCATGAGTGACATGTATGAAAGAATTATGAATGGTGGCTTTGCCACAAATACGATGTCAACTACATGATCATGCTAAGCAATATGACAATGATGGAGTGTGTCATAATAAACGGAACGGTGGAAAGTTGCATGGCAATATATCTCATAATGGCTATTAAAATGCCATAATAGGTAGGTATGGTGGCTGTTTTGATGGTGGGTGTATGATACTGATGAAAGGTGCACGGTATTAGAGAGGCTAGCAAAGGTGGAAGGGTGAGAGTGCGTCTAATCCATGGACTCAACATTAGTCATAAAGAACTCATATACTTATTGCAAAAATCTACAAGTTATCAAAACAAAGTATTGCGTGCATGCTCCTAGGGGGATAGATTGTTAGGAAAAGACCATCGCTCGTCCCCGACCGCCACTCATAAGGAAGGCAATCAAAAAATAAATCATGCTCCGACTTCATCACATAACAGTTCACCATACGTGCATGCTACGGGAATCACAAGCTTCAACACAAGTATTTCTCAAATTCACAACTACTCACCTAGCATGACTTTAATATCACCATCTTCATATCTCAAAACAATTATCAAGTAATCAAACTTATCATAGTATTCAACACACTCATAAGAGAATTTCTTTATTCTTGAATACCTAGCATATTAGGATTTAAAGCAAATTACCATGCTATTAAGACTCTCAAAATAATCTAAGTGAAGCATTAGAGATCAATAGTTTCTATAAAATAAATCCACCACCGTGCTCTAAAAGATATAAGTGAAGTACTAGAGCAAAATTATATAACTCAAAAGATATAAGCGAAGCACATAGAGTATTCTAACATATTCCAAATCATGTATGGCTCTCTCAAAAGGTGTGTACGGCAAGGATGATTGTGGTAAACTAACAAGCAAAGACTCAAATAATACAAGACGCTCCAAGCAAAACACATATCATGTGGCGAATAAAATATAGCTCCAAGTAAAGTTACCGATAGAAGTAGACGAAAGAGGGGATGCCTTCCGGGGCATCCCCAAGCTTTGGCTTTTAGGTGTCCTTAGATTATCTTGTGGGTTCCATGGGCATCCCCAAGCTTAGGCTCTTGCCACTCATTGTTCCATAATCCATCAAATCTTTACCCAAAACTTGAAAACTTCACAACACAAAACTTAAAGTAGAAAATCTCGTGAGCTCCGTTAGCGAAAGAAAATAAAAGATCACTTCAAGGTACTGTAATGAACTCATTCTTTATTTACATTGGTGTTATACCTACTGTATTCCAACTTCTCTATGGTTTATGAACTATTTTACTAGCCATAGATTCATCAAAATAAGCAAACAATACACGAAAAACGGAATCTGTCAAAAACAGAACAGTCTGTAGTAATCTGTAGCTAGCGCAAGATCTGGAACCCTAAAAATTCTAAAATAAATGGATGGACGTGAGGAATTTATATATTAATCATCTGCAAAAATAATTAACTAAATATCACTCTCCAAATAAAAATGAAAGCAGTTCTCGTGAGCGCTAAAGTTTCTGTTTTTACAGCAAATTCAACAAGACTTTCCCCAAGTCTTCCCAACGGTTCTCCTTGGCACAAACACTAATTAAACACAAAAAACACAACCAAAACGGAGGCTAGAAAAATTATTTATTACTAAACAGGAGCAAAAATCAAGGAATAAAAATAAAATTGGGTTGCCTCACAACAAGCGCTATCGTTTAACGCCCCTAGCTAGGCATAACAAGCAAGAATAGATCTAGGTATTGCCATATTTGGTAGGCAATCCATAAGTGGCTCTCATAATAGATTCATAAAGTAATTTAATTTTCTTTCTAGGAAAGTGTTCCATGCCTTTCCTTAATGGAAATTGCAATCTAATATTTCCTTCCTTCATATCAATAATTGCACCAATCGTTCTAAGGAAAGGTCTACCAAGAATAATAGGACATGAAGGATTGCAATCTATGTCAAGAACAATAAAATCTACGGGCACATAATTCCTATTTGCAACAATAATAACATCATTAATTCTTCCCATAGGTTTCTTAATAGTGGAATCCGCAAGGTGCAAGTTTAGAGAGCAATCATCAAAACCACGGAAACCTAACAAATCACACAAAGTCTTTTGGAATCGTGGAAACACTAGCACCCAAATCACATAAGGCATAGAATTCATGATCTTTAATTTTAATTTTAATAGTTGGTTCCCACTCATCATAAAGTTTTCTAGGGATAGAAACTTCCAATTCAAGTTTTTCTTCATAAGATTGCATCAAGGCATCAACGATATGTTTAGTAAACGCTTCATTTTGACTATAAGCATGAGGAGAATTTAGAACGGATTGAAACAAGGAAATACAATCAATCAAAGAGAAATTTTCATAGTTAAATTCCTTGAAATCCATAATGGTGGGTTTAGCAACATCTAGGGTTTTAATTTATTCAATCCCACTTTTATCAAATTTAGCATCAAGATCAACAAATTCTGAATTCTTGGAACGCCTTCTAGGTAAAGGTGGATCATATTCAGTCCTATCATTATCAAGATTCATATTGCAAAAAAAAGATTTAATAGGGGACACATCAATAACTTCTAGATCTTCATCTTTATTTTCATAGGAACTAGAAGAACACGCTCTTATAAAGGCATCTTTCTTAGCATGCATCCTAGCGGTTATTTCTTTGCACTCATCAAAGGAAATTCTCATGGCTTTGAGAGACTCATTGATATCATGCTTAGGTGGAATAGATCTAAGTTTCAAAGAATCAACATTAAGAGAAATTCTGTCAGTGTTCCTAGCCAAATCATCAATCTTAAGCAATTTTTCTTCAATCATAGCATTAAAATTCTTTTGTGAAGTAATAAATTCCTTAATATTAGATTCAAAATCAGAGGGCATCTTATTATAATTTCCATAAGAATTGTTGTAGGAATTACCATAATTATTAGAGGGATTACTAGGGTAAGGCCTAGGATTGAAATTTCCTCTATACGCGTTGTTACCAAAATTGTTCCTACCAACAAAATTCACATCCATAGATTCATTATTATTATCAATCAAAGTAGACAAGGGCATATCATTAGGATCAGAAGAAACACTCTTATTAGCAAATAATTTCATAAGTTCATCCATCTTTCCACTCAAAACATTAATTTCTTCTATCGCATGCACCTTTTTATTAGTAGATCTTTCTGTATGCCATTGAGAATAATTAACCATAATATTATATAGGAGTTTAGTAGCTTCTCCTAGAGTGATTTCCATAGAAGTGCCTCCCGCGGCCGAATCTAAAAGATTTCTAGAAGCAAAATTCAATCCGGCATAAAAATTTTGTATAATCACCCACAAATTTAAACCATGAGTAGGGCAATTATGTATCATTAATTTCATTCTCTCCCAAGCTTGTGCAACATGTTCACAATCAAGTTGCTTAAAATTCATAATATCGTTTCTAAGAGAGACGATCTTAGCGGGAGGAAAATACTTAGAGATAAAAGCATCTTTGCACTTGTTCCATGAATCAATACTTTTTTTAGGCAAAGACGAAAACCAAGCTTTAGCACGATCTCTAAGCGAAAAAGGAAATAACTTCAATTTAACAATATCATTATCCACATCTTTCTTCTTTTGCATGTCAAATAAATCAACGAAGCTATTAAGATGGGTAGCGGCATATTCACTAGGAAGGCCGGAAAACGGATCTTTCATGACAAGATTCAGCAAAGCAGCATTAATTTCACAAGATTCAGCATCGGTAAGAGGAGCAATCAGAGTGCTAATAAAATCATTGTTGTTGGTATTGGTGAAGTCACACAATTTAGTATTATCTTGAGCCATCGTGACAAGCAGGCAAACTAACACACAAGCAAACAAAAAGCAAGCAGGCAAAAAGAGGCAAATAGAGAAAGAGAGGGAGGATAGAGAGAGAGAGCGAATAAAACGGCAAGGGTGAAGTGGGGGAGTGGAAAACGAGAGGCAAATGGCAAATAGTGTAATGCGGGAGATGACGGTATGTGACGGGTACTTGGTATGTTGACTTTTGCGTAGACCTCCCTGGCAACGGCGCCAGAAATCCTTCTTGCTACCTCTTGAGCACTGCGTTGGTTTTCCCCGAAGAGGAAGGGATGATGCAGCAAAGTAGCGTAAGTATTTCCCTCAGTTTTTGAGAACCAAGGTATCAATCCAGTAGGAGGCTACGTGCTAGTCCCTCGTACCTGCACAAAACAAATAAATCCTCGCAACCAACACAAATAGGGGTTGTCAATCCCTATAGGGCCACTTACGGGAGTGAGATCTGATAGATATGATAAGATAATATTTTTGGTTTTTTATGATAAAGATGCAAAGTAAAATAAAGGCAAAGGAAATAGCAAAGGAAATAACTAAGTAATAGGAGATCAATATGATAAAGATAGACCCGGGGGCCATAGGTTTCACTAGTGGCTTCTCTCGAGAGCATAAGTATTCTACGGTGGGTGAACAAATTACTGTTGAGCAATTGACAGAATTGAGCATAGTTATGAGAATATCAAGGTATGATCATGTATATAGGCATCACGTCCGAGACAAGTAGACTGACTCCTGCCTGCATCTACTACTATTACTCCACTCATTGACCGCTATCCAGCATGCATCTAGAGTATTAAGTTAAAAACAGAGTAACGCCTTAAGCAAGATGACATGATGTAGAGGGATAGACTCATGCAATATGAAGAAAACCCCATCTTGTTATCCTCGACGGCAACAATACAATACGTGCCTTGCTGCCCTTACTGTCACCGGGAAAGGACACCGTAAGATTGAACCCAAAGCTAAGCACTTCTCCCATTGAAAGAAAGATCAATCTAGTAGGCCAAACCAAACTGATAATTCCTTTTCTTCGAAACCCTAAACAGGCAAAAAACAGGAATTTTGGGCTAGGCCTCCGGTTAATAGGTTAGTCCCAAAAATAATATAAAAGTGGATAATAAAGCCCAATAATGTCCAAAGCAGTAGATAATACAGCATGGAGCAATCAAAAATTATAGATACGTTGGGGACGTATCAACAACCCCTTTATCGCGTTGTTGCGAGGTTCTTATTTATTTGTGTAGGTACGAGGTGACTCGCGCGTGGTCTCCTACTAGATTGATACCTTGGTTCTCAAAAACTGAGGAAAATACTTACGCTGCTTTACTGCACCACCCTTTCCTCTTCAAGTGAAAACCAACGATGTGCTCAAGAGGTAGCAAGAAGGATTTCTGGTGCCGTTGCCAGGGAGATCTATGCCGAGTCAAGACATACCAAGTACCCATCACAACTCTTATCCTTTGCATTACATTATTTACCATTTGCCTCTCATTTTCCTCTCCCCCACTTCACCCTTGCCGTTTTATTCGCCCTCTTTTCCTTTCACCCTCTCTTTCCGTTCGCCTCTTTTTCCTTCCTGCCTTCTGTCTGCTCGTTCTTTTTGCAATTTTTTGCCATCATGTATGAAACTGGGGAGGTTATCATTGATAAGGATAATAATATGGAAAAATTTGATGCTATTGATGATCCCCTCGAAAATCCTATTCTTTTGCACACTAAAAAGTTTCGTATTGGGAGCGGTAATATTATTGGGAAGGGAGTTATTCCAGATTTCTTTACTTGTGTCGGTGCTTTGCCCACTATGAGTGGATCTATCCTTAATAAAACTAGTAGTCTCGCAGATGCTATATTCTTGCTCATAGTTGAACTCAAGAGACAATTTTTACATATGCATCCTTCCATACAAAGGATTTTCCTATAATTTTGTAATATTGAGCATTCTTCTTTTAAGCAAGCAGCGACCATCTTTTTAGCTCATGAGTTCCGATTTATAATAAAAGAGGCCAATGAAATTTTTGCGCATTATTGGGTGGATGTCGGCCGTCCTCCCATTGAAGCAATTCTTTTCTATCAAGAAGATGTTATGCGTTTATGATCTTTAGATCATGTTGTTTTTAATGAGAATCTTAGAAAAAATGTTCCTACCGATGCTCTTGTTAATAGGATCTCTAAACTTAATGATAATTTTGCCATCCATAACAATGGGCTAGTTTTTTCCCTTGAACAAAGGCTCGTGACTTTTTGCCAAAATAATGCTTATAATGATGAATTGATTGTGTAATATGAGGGGCCAAAGGAGGAACCAATACCTCCCGAGCTTGATCTTGGGGACTTTTGTCCCATTAAATTTAGCCCTTTTGATTATTTTTGCTTGCCAGAAAGGAAGCTTGTTGCTGAACGTAGGGAGTATGAGATGAGCTTTTGCGATTTATCTTATCATTATCATGGCAATACCTAGATTTGTCCTCGCCTTTATGCCTAGCTAGGGGCGTTAAACGATAGCGCTTGTTGGGAGGCAACCCAATTTTATTTTTGTTCCTTGCTTTTTTGTTCCTGTTTAGTAATAAATAATTTATCTAGCCTCTGTTTTTGTTGTGTTTTTGTGTTTAATTAGTGTTTGTGCCAAGTAGAACCGTTGGGAAGACTTGGGAAAGCCTTTTTGATCTTGCTGTAAAAAATAGAGAATTGCTGCCATATTTTACTGGAGAGTGCTATTTAGTTAATTCTTTTTGAAGATGATTCATAGATAAATTACTCACATCCATCAATTTATTTTAGAATTTTGGGGGTTCCAGAAGTATTCGAAACCTACAAATTACTACAGACTATTATGTTTTTGACAGATTCTGTTTTTCATGTGTTGTTTGCTTATTTTGATGAATCTATGGCTAGTAAAAGAGTTTACAAACCATAGAGAAGTTGGAATACAGTAGTTTTAACACCAATATAAATAAAGAATGAGTTCATTACAGTACCTTGAAGTGGTGGTTTGTTTTCTTTTACTAATGGAGCTCACGAAGATTTTCTTTTAAGTTTTGTGTTGTGAAGTTTTCAAGTTTTGGGTAAAGATTTGATGGATTGTGGAACAAGGAGTGGCAAGAGCCTAAGCTTGGGGATGCACATGGCACCCCAAGGTAAAATACAAGGACACCAAAAATCCTAAGCTTGGGGATGCCCCGGAAGGCACCCCCTTTTTCGTCTTCGTCATCGGTAACTTTACTTAGAGCTATATTTTTATTCGCCACATGATATGTGTTTTGATTGGAGCGTCTTGTATGATTTGAGTCTTTGCTTTTTAGTTTACCACAATCATCCTTGCTGCACACACCTTTTGAGAGAGATGCACATGAATTGGAATTTATTAGAATACTCTATGTGCTTCACTTATATCTTTTGAGCTATATAGTTTTTTCTCTAGTACTTCACTTATATCTTTTAGAGCACGGTGGTGGTTTTATTTTATAGAAATAATTGATCTCTCATGCTTCACTTATATTATTTTGAGAGTCCTTTAGAACAACATGGCAATTTTCTTTTAGGCATGATAATAACTTTCATATAAGTGCGTTGAATACTAAGAGAAGTTTCATACTTGATGATTGTTTTGAGATATGGAGATAGTGATATCAAAGTTGTGCTAGTTGAATAGTAGTGAAATTGAGAAATACTTGTGTTGAAGTTTGCAAGTCCCGTAGCATGCACGTATGGTAAACATTGTGTAACAAATTTTAAACAAGAGGTGTTATTTGATTGTCTTCCTTATGAGTGGCGGTCGGGGACGAGCGATGGTCTTTTCCTACCAATCTATCCCCCTAGGAGCATGCGCGTAATACTTGGTTTTTGATGACTTGTAGATTTTTGCAATAAGTATGTGAGTTCTTTGTGACTAATGTTGAGTCCATGGATTATACGCACTCTCACCCTTCCATCATTGCTAGCTTCTTCGGTACCGTGCATTGCCCTTTCTCACCTTGAGAGTTGGTGCAAACTTCGCCGGTGCATCGAAACCCCGTGAGACGATACGCTCTATCACACATAAACCTCCTTATATCTTCCTCAAAACAGCCACCATACCTACCTATTATGGCATTTCCATAGCCATTCCGAGATATATTGCCATGCAACTTTCCACCGTTCTGTTTATTATTTCACGCATCATCATTCTCATATTGCTTTGCATGATCATGTAGTTGACATCGTATTTGTGGCAAAGCCACCGTTCATAATTTTTTTCATACATGTCACTCTTGATTCATCGCAATCCCGGTACACTGCCGGAGGCATTCATATAGAGTCATATCTTGTTCTAGTATCGAGTTGTAATCATTGAGTTGTAAATAAATAGAAGTGAGATGATCATCATTAATAGAGCATTGTCCCAAATCTAAAAAAAGAAGAAGAAAGGCCAATAAAAAAGGCCCAAAATAAAATAAAAAGGGGCAATGCTACTATCCTTTTTCCACACTTGTGCTTCAAAGTAGCACCATGATCTTTATGATAGAGAGTCTCTTGTTTTGTGTCACAACCCTAGTTCTGGTATGACCTAGGCTAGCCTTCATGTTTGCATCATGTTTAAATTTCATTGAAATTTGAAATGGGGATTTATGAAACCCTCAGAATCATTCTGGAAATGACCCAAGTAAAAAAAATTGCTCCAAAAAGGTCCAAAAAAATGCTCATGTTGCTCTCTGAAAATATTAGACAGAGATAAAAATCAAACCAACATTTTCACGAGCTCATAAGTATTTATTTTGGGCATTTGGAATTAATGCAGTAATTATTTGCTTTGGATATATTATATATATATATATATATAATAATGTCCAAAAATTATGCCAGTTGTTGAGGAGCTCTGGAATAATACCACTAGCCCCTGGAAAAAATTGGCATAAGAAAATAAAATGGTTTAGTATTTTTATTAAACCAAACAAATGTCAGAAAAATAGAAAAGAAAACAAAATTAGAGAAACACTTACCTGCGCTTACCTGGGCCAACTAACCTGGCGGCCCATCTGCTCAGACCCAGCAGGCTGGCCCAGCCCACCTTCTGCCGACGCCAGTCGTCGTCCTCCTGGCGCCAGGAGGATGAGAGGCACGCGCTCGCCGCCCGCGCGCATGGGCGCCACGCCACCTGCCTACCTGGCCTCTCCCTTGAACGCCCTGGCCGTCCCGAACGTCGCCACACGACCCCCCCAGGCCTCTCTCACTCTCTCCCGTCCTCCTTCCCGCCTCTGTCGCCTCTCCCGTGATAGCCGAAGCGCTGCCGTCACCGTAGCTCACCACCGACACGCTCTCCGTCGTTCCCTCGCCCCTCTGACAAGTCCACGAGCTCCGCCATGTCGCCTACCACCTCTCCGTCAATCCACGCGTCGCCGGACGCCCTGTGGATCCGCCATCACTGTCATCTTCACCTCCGGCCACCCGAGATTGCCGTCGCCGTTCTGCCCGTGTCGGACCTCCCCCAAGCTCGCTAACGCCTCTGTCGGATCCTCTGTGAGCCACTGCGTCGATCCCCCCTCTCCCCTAGCTCGATTCCTTCCTCTAACAACGATGTCGTCGGAGCCGAGAGCTCTTCGGCACCGTTCATGTCGCCGGCGTGGCCACTGTCACCTAGGGCCGCGACCGAGCACACCACCGTGCTCAGTGCAACGCCAGGACCCCAAAACCCTCACTTGTTGCTCCTGCCGTGCACCATAGCCCCTTCTCCCCTCCCCGCCGAACTCCGGCCGCCGCCCAAGTGGTCGCCGCCATCGATTTAGGCCGTCTCCGGTGAAACGGAGGGCACCAGTGGATGCGCATGAGCACCAGCTCCTCGGAGCTGGTCTCCGCGGCCCATTTGGTCGCCGGAGACGCGATCCCGAGCCCCTCCGCCGCGTTCAGCCTCGCCGGCGGCTAAATGCCGGCGGGTTGGCTGGGTTTAACCCCCCCTAGTTGACCAGATTTGACCGTATGGGTCAATGACAGTGGGGCTCGACCTGTCAGGTGATTAGCTTAAGGCTAATCACCATTTAACTAAACCTGACACTGACAATGGGCCCCAGCGCCACTAACCCTATAATTAGGATAAACTAACCCCCTGCTTAACATGTTACACTGACGTGTGGAGCCCACAAGTCAGGTTTGACCCCAGTCAGCGCAGTTGACTAGCTGACGCAAGCATGACACAGTGCTGATGCAGTTATTTCTTTTCTGGTTTTAAATTAAATCAGGAAATTCCAGAAAATGCTATAAACTTCAAAAATTCATATAAATTCAACCGTAGCTCAGATTGAAATAATTTATATATGAAAAATTATCAGAAAAATTTAATCTATCCATCTGTACCATTTTCATGCATGTCAAACCAACATATACCTACTGTATAAGTGAAACACTAAAATGGCTTATATAAAGAGCTTATTTTGGAGATGCATTTGAATCTTTGGTTCAAATGGATTTCATCCAAATAAAAGCTAGTTGCATCAGCTCAATCAGCATCACATATTCATGCCATGATCATGCATCATATTGTTGCATATGCTTGTGTTTGATTATCGACACTGTTCCTTCTCGATAGGTCCTGCTCCGGAGACCGATCCAGAGTACCTGTCAGAGGAGTAGTGCCCCCTATTGATCTACCACGCAAGCAAACCCCCTTGTTCATTTCGATACAATCCTACCCTCTCGCTCCTGCTCTCATTTATTGCATTAGGACAACAACGATTCAACTGCTACTTTATGTTACGGTAGTTGAACCCATTCCTCTGCATGACCTGTCATTGCCATAGTAAATAGTTAAAACCCACTAGCATGTGTAGGAGTTGATTGAGCCATGTTGTGTTCCTACCATGCCATGCCTGCTATTGCTTAGAGTTGTGTCAGGTCTGATTCATCGAGAATGAATTGGAATGTTACGATATGTTCTGGTGCTGAGAGTTAAGCGTGTGAACACGATTTGGTAAAGGTAGCGGTGAGAGGCCATGTAGGAGTACATGGTGGGTTGTCTCACTGGAACCGTCCTTAAGCATTGAGTTCCGTGTATATTGTCCAATGACTAGCTACTACCACACATTGGAATGCTTAAGTGCCCATCTCTATCCAGGAGTTGCAAATAGTTTCTGGTGTTTGTAGGTAGTGTCAGTAGTCTACCAAGTGGCACCCGACCAGGTGGGCTTGGGACAGACTAGGCACAAGTGGCACGGTGTACCAAGCGTAGATCCATCCAGCGAGGTGGGCTTGGGAACCCTTCACACATCATTTGGGGCCATGAGCGACACCCCGGCCGGATCTCCTTGCGGATGGAACCTGAATAGGCGATAAACCTGGACTAGAGTCTTGTGTGGTTAGTCAGGTCATGGCCGACACCCTCGCTAGGCTTCCGCTTGAAGGTTGCCGAGATACATGATGTGTACATGGTGATAAGTGGTGAGAGTGTGTGTGAATAAGTACACCCCTGCAGGGTTATCATGATCTATTCGAATAGCCGTGTCCTCGGTTATGGACTTCTTGGATGCTTATGTGGTACACAGACAACTTAAAGTGGATACTCTAAAATGCTCAAGACAAGTGTGAGTGCTATGGATGGCCTCCCGTAGGGAGACGGGAATGAATCCATAGTAGAGTATTGATGTGGTGATTAGTGGACTCGTGTGCTCCACCTCAAAAGAGTTACCAGTAGTCGTAGTATAGGTTAGCCACTGAGTCAAAGCTGGCTTGCTGCAACTGAACCCCACATTGCCTCCTTGATACTAATGCATGTATGATAGGATCTGATGTAAGTCTTGCTAAGTACCTTTGTACTCACGTTGCTTTATTTATGTTTTTGCAGCGGAGACTTCGGTCTTACTAGTTTACTTGGACTTCGACGAGTAGCTTGCACCTCAGCTACGATCTTGTACCCTTGGGAGGGACTTGTAGATAGTCAGGCTTCTTAGCCTTTTTATTTTGTAGTTGTCTGTACTCAGGCATGTAAAGCTTGCGTTGCTTGTATGCTCTGAATGATGGGTCATGTGGCCCCTATTTGTATTTAATGCTATGTGGCTCTTCTGGGCCTTTATCTATATGAGTTGCGTTGTGTTGTGATGCCATGTTGTACAGCACATACTTGCATGTTATGCGTACGTGTGACATGTATCGCTATGTGTGGGATCCGACAATCTAGTTGTTTATCCTTGGCAGCCTCTCTTATGGGGAAATGTAGCCTAGTGCTTCCTTGAGCCATAGTAGTCCGCTACAGCCCGGTTCACCGGAGTCCTGCTAGCCCAGCACTACTGCTCAGGACACTTGACTGGCCGGCATGTGTTTCACTTTGTTCCTGTGTCTGTCCCTTTGGGGAAATGTCACGCGGTGACACCCGGAGTCCTGTTAGCCCAGTGCTACAGTCCGGATTCACACGCTACTGACCGACATGCTCGATGTGAATCATGTATGCCTGTCCCCATAGGTTAGTGCCGCTTTGGGTTCACGACTAGCCATGTTGGCTGGGTTCTCTGTCATATGGATGCTAGTGACATAATCATATACGTGAGCCAAAAGGCGCAAACGCTCTCGGGCCAGGGTAAGGCGACACCCGTGGGAATACCGTGCGTGAGGCCGCAAAGTGATATGAGGTGCTACCGGCTAGATCGATGTGACTTGGAATCGGGGTCCCGATAGCTTTGGTATCAGAGCCTGACTACCTGTAGGTTTACCAAGCCAACCTGGTCGAAGTTGAGTCTAGAAACTCTTTAGTTATATAAGGGAATTGATTGTGGAAGGGAACATAAGGATCTTTTTACTCCTTTCACCTCTTGCCCTTCTTATCTGAGTCATCCTATCTTTCCTACGGGGTTAAGGAACTAGGCTTTCTCTTTTGTCTATCAGGATCACGTGTTACTACTCTGTAGTCTCTTAGGATTGGTTGATCAAAGTCATATCCCAGTTCGAGTACTTCCGGTGTAGTCTGTTTAGTAATATCTCAGAACCTTGAGTGATGATGTTGAGTATGGTGCTACCCCGTATTTTGCAGAATGTCTCATTTTGAGCATTTTACTGTCATTATGCTACCGGATTTGTCCTAGGAGTTTGAGAGATACTAAATTTCCTTGTGCTACATGTTGCATCCTATAGTTGTTGTTGACCTTGTCCTTGGTTCTGCTTCTCAGGATGTCGTCAGTTAACCGAAGTTCTGTTACTCGTTGCCTGAACCACGGAGGTGGTAGGGATGAGGAGGATCCTCCCGACCAACCTTCATTGGCAGAGTTCATGTTAGAGATGGAGAGGAACAAGCGTGAGTCTAACCGCTTGTTAGCACGTATGGAGGAGAACACCGCACCCCAGTGCAAAGAGTCAGCGACCATCCATGATTTCATTAGTCTGAAACCACCCACCTTCCATCATTCCATTGAACCACTCGATGCAGATGACTGGCTCCGTAGTATCACTATCAAGCTGCGTTCTGCGAACGTAGCTGAAAGTGACAAGGTCACCTATGCTGCATATCACCTGGAAGGTCCTACTAGTATTTGGTGGCATAACTATGAGGCTATGCTTCCAGCTGGCCAGATAACCACCTGGAGAGTTTTCACTGAGGCTTTTCGCGAGCATCACATTCCTCAGGCTCTCATTGACCGCAAGAGAGAAGAGTTCTGTAGTTTCACCCAGGATAAGATGGCTGTTGATGCCTACAGTAGAGAGTTTGAGAACCTTGCCCGCTATGCTACATAAGAGGTGTCCACGGACGCCAAGAAGCAGGCTAGGTTCCGGAAGGGTCTCAACCCCAAGTTGCGTCGTGATCTCCACTTGCATCATTGCAATACATTCCAGGCTCTTGTGAACAAGGCCATTAATGCAGAGACAACTCAACTCACCTATGAAGAGTCTCGTAAGCACACCCGTGATTTGGGTTCTTCCTCCGGTTCTAGTTCTCAAAAGCGCCGGATTTGGGTTCCGAACTCCGCTCTTCCACCCGGTTATACACCAAGGCCTTCTTGTGTGGCACCTCACCCAGTTCAATCGTATGCTACACCCATGCCTATTGGTAGACCACTTGTCAATGCGGGTCCATGTCCTACCTCCAAGATTTGTTACAAGTGCGGAGAGCCAGGCCACATTGCCCGTATTTGCACTCAGACCCGTGTTGCTCCACCCCAGCCCGAGAAGTCTGTTGGCCATGGTAGTAAGCCATCACACCAGATGATCAGTGCCAAGTCAGCTCCCACTGAACTTGGACGTGTGCATCACATCTCAGCTAAAGATGCTCATGATGATCCAGATGTCGTTCTTGGTACACTCCTTGTCAACTGTCATCTAGCTTCGGTTCTATTCGATACTGGAGCATCTCACTCCTTCATTTCCGAAAGTTATGCCTTCTTGCACGACATGTCATTTTGTGATATGCCCTCTCCACTAGTCATTCAAACTCCTGGATCCAAATGGCAAACTTCTAGTGTAAGCCATGGTAATGAAATCCTTGTTGACAGACTTGTATTCCTTGCCTCTTGTAGCCCTCAAGTCTACAGATATTAACATCATCTTGGGTATGGACTGGATGAAAGCTCATTATGCCAAGATTAATTGTTACACCAGGTCCGTTCAGCTTACACACCCATCTGGCAAGATAGTCATTGTCTCCACCAGAATTGCAAAGCGTCAGCTTTATTCTCTTAATGCCAGCCCTCTTCCAGACCTTGAGGATATCCCGGTAGTCCGTGACTTTCCGGATGTCTTTCCTGAGGAACTGCCAGGTATTCCACCTGACAGAGATGTAGAGTTTGTCATAGATCTTATCCCAGGAACCGCTCCAATCTCTAGGAGACCTTACAAGATGGCACCCTTAGAACTAGCTGAGCTTAAGAAACAACTCGATGAATCCTTGCAAAAGGGTTTCATCCGTCCTAGTTCTTCTCCCTGGGCTTGCCCCATCCTCTTCGTCAAGAAGAAGGATGGTACGGACCAACTGGTTGTAGATTATCGTCCCGTTAATTTGGTCACGATAAAGAACAAGTATCCGCTCCCCAGGATCAACGACCTGTATGATCAGCTCGCTGGATCCTCAGTCTTTTCAAAGATGGATTTGAGATTAGGCTATCACCAAATCAAGATCAGAAATGGGGACATTCCTAAGACGGCTTTTGTCACTCGTTATGGCCAGTATGAGTACACTGTCATGTCCTTTGGTCTAACCAATGCTCCAGCTACATTCTCCCGCTTGATGAACTCGATCTTCATGGAGTACTTAGATAAGTTCGTCGTGGTTTACCTCGATGATATCCTTATTTACTCAAAGAACGAGGAAGAACATGCCGAACATCTTAGACTTGTGTTAGAGAAACTCAGAGAGCATCGCCTTTATGCCAAGTTCTCCAATTGTGAATTTTGGTTGCCAGAAGTGACCTACCTAGGCCACGTGATCTCTGGTAAGGGCATTGCTGTCAATCCCGAGAGAGTACAAGCCGTTCTTGATTGGACTCCACCCGAAACAGTTAAACAAGTTAGGAGTTTCCTTGGTCTAGCCAGTGATTGTCGCCGCTTCGTTGAGGACTTCTCCAAAGTGGCCAAACCTCTCACGGAACTTCTCAAGAAAGATAAAAAGTTTGAGTGGTCCCCACAGTATGAGCATAGTTTTTAGGAACTGAAAAGACGCCTGACTTCTGCTCCCATACTTGTGCCACCGGATTTCACTAAGGACTTTGTTATCTACTGCGACGCCTCACGACAGGGACTAGGTTGTTTTCTTATGCAGGATCGCCATGTGATTGCCTATGCATCTCGACAGTTGCATCCACATGAGGAGAATTATCCTACACATGATCTAGAGCTTGCAGTCGTAGTCTATGCACTTAAGACCTGGCGACATTACCTCCTTGGTAAACGTTGCGAGATTTACACCGATCACCAGAGTCTCAAGTATATCTTCACCCAACCAGATTTGAACCTTAGGCAAAGACGTTGGTTGGAGTTGATCTCAGATTACGACTTAGGAATTATCTACACCCCAGGCAAGGGGAATGTCATGGCTGATGCGCTAAGTCATAAGTCCTATTGCAACAATCTCATGTTGTAGCAGGGCCAGCCACTTCTCCATGAGGAATTATGTAAGCTTAACCTTCACATTGCTCCTCACGGATTCCTTTCTACCTTGGTGGCGAAACCTACCCTTGAGGATCATATCATTACTGATCAGAAGTTTGATAGGGGTGTTATCCGCATCAAGAGAAACATTAAGAAGGGAGTTGGTGGATGTTTCTCTATGGATGATCGAGGTGTTGTTTTCTTTGAGAATCGCTTGGTGGTTCCCAAGAATCGACATCTAAGACAACTGATTCTTAAGGAGGCTCATGAATCTCCTCTCACGATTCATCCCGGTAGCACTAAGATATATTAGGACCTACGCCAGAGGTTCTAGTGGACTAGGATGAAGAGAGAAATCACTGAGTTCATTGCTAACTGTGATGTTTGTCGTCGCGTTAAAGCAGAACATCTACCTACTGGCACCCTTCAACCTTTAGCTATTCCTGAGTGGAAATGGGACAAAGTTGGTATGGACTTCATCACCGACCTTCCCAGGACCAAGAGAGGGAATAACGCTATCTTCATAGTCATTGATCGTATTTCCAAAGTGGCTCACTTCCTACTTGTTTGAGAGAGTATCACTGCTAGTCAACTCGCTGACTTGTATATTTCTCGAATAGTTTCACTTCATTGTGTCCCACTAGAGATCAATTCAGACCATGCTAGTCCCTTCACTTCTCATTTCTGGAGAGTTTCCAAACTGCCATGGGCACCCATCTTTCCTTCAGTACCGCTTTCCACCCTCAATCAAGTGGTCAGGTGGAAAGGGTCAACCAAATTCTCGAAGAAATGCTTAGAGCTTGTGTTATCTCATTCGGTATGGATTGGGAGAAGTGTCTTCCTCTTGCCGAGTTTGCTTATAACAATAGCTACCAATCCAGTCTCAAGAAAGCTCCTTTCGAGATTCTGTATGGACGAAGATGTCGAACACCTTTGAACTGGTCAGAAACTAGTGAAAGACAATTCTTTGGACCGGATATGATCCAGGAGGCTGTCGGGTTTCGGGTCCCGGCAGACCCTTAAGGTTCGAACACTGGGGTGCGCACGGAGATTACGCCTCCAACCTCTCCGTTTCACAAGGATCTAAGCTACTGAAGGAAGCGCGCAAGAGACACGAGATTTATACTGGTTCGGGCCACCGTTGTGGTGTAATACCCTACTCCAGTGTGTGGTTTGTGGATTGCCTCTTGGGGCTGGCGAGGATGAACACTACAAGGAAGAACAGCCTGGCGAGGGTCTGTTCTTGGCCGGTGGATGAACTGCAAAGGGGAGTGCAGCTACCCTTCTCTCTCTCTCTCTCTCTCACTCACTTTGCCCTCGCCGATCGAATCGTCCGACCGGATCTGAACCGAACCCCTTGCAATGTGCGTGGCTAGTCCTATTTATAGAGGTCCTGGTCCTCTTCCCAAATATTGAGCGGGAAGGGATCCAACAACGGCGGGCTAATTTGAAGGGGGACAGCTAGTACATCTATCCTGTCAAAAGTAGTCTTCGCCTGCTAAAGGCTCTGGTGATGACGCCGCGCTGGGCTCCATGGTGACCTCCGTCTCGTAGTCCGCTTGGTCCCAGTCTTGTTGCACCAAAGTGGCAACCTTTACCTGATGCCTTGGTACCCCGCGGCTGCGCCTGTCCCCTTTGCACCGAAGAGGAAAGAAGGACGTTGTGCGCGCTGGCACCCGCCTGGTACCCCGGGTCGTCATGGCTCACGTCATGGGCACCTCGCGAGGTACCCCGCCTCGATGTCTCCGCCTCCTCACGAGCCTGCCTGATGAGGCTTGGCCTGAGGAAGTGTCGTGTCGTCCGCCTCGCGAGGCTTGGCCCCTCGCGAGGGTCTTGAGTCTTGCGCTGATGAAGATGGGCCATGTTGGGCCCCCACTTGAGCCACGCCGCAGGCCGCAGGCAGGCAAGTCTGGGGACCCCCGTTCCCAGAATGCCGACAGTAGCCCCCGGGCCCAAGGCGCGCCTGGACTTGGCCGTGCCGAGAGGCGAAAGGGCAAGGGCGAAGCACCGCGGGCCCTAACAGCCTGCGGCCTTGGGCGCCGCGTGGTGGTTGATTGGACGTGGGCGGCACCATTTCCCCACGCTTCCTTATTGCACGCCCTGCTAGGCGGATTAGTGGTTGCACACAGCCGCTCCCCTTCCTGCTGCTCTGCCGTCCCCTGTCCTTCCTTCCTTCGTACGCCGGCTCCCACCTTCAATCCAATCTCGAATCTCCCCCTTCTTCCCATCGCCATGACTCCGATGTGGAAGGAGAGTGGGGAGGTTCCCATCCCTCCATCTCGCGCGTCGCCGCCAGCGGCCTCCTCTGCCGGCCAGTCGACCGTACTTAATCAAGAGTGCCTGGGCAGGGACGGCTTGGCCCTGGCCTCCGTCTTCAATGATTGCGGGAGGACCACTGCTTGGCCCTCGTCCCACTTCTCCATGAACAGGACAGCAACCGAGGTCCCGTGTTTTACCGACGCCTTGTGGGCGGGTCTGGTTCCCCCCTTCTTCGATTTCTTCAATGCTGTGCTTTCCCATTATCAGATCCACTTGATGCACCTCAGTCCCGAGTCCATCACCCTCCTTTCGGTCTTCGCCTTTGTTTGTGAAGCCATGGTGGGCATCCCCCCTTCGGTTGCCTTGCTGCGTCACTTCTTCGCACTGCGCCTCGTCGACTCTTCCCAGCGCTGGGCGTGCGCGAGCTTCGCTGCCGAGCCCAGGACAGAGGCCTCTGGAATTGATTTCACCCTCCCTCTGCCCGCGGCCGGGTTCCGCGAGTGGTGGTTGTACGTGGACGCGGGGGTGCCCAGCCCCTGCTATCGGAGCCGACTTCGCCAGCTATCCCTAATTCGGGTTGGGGCCAGGAGGCGCTGAAGAACCCACGGCTTGTCCTCGTCTGGACCCGCTTCGCGCTCCTGAGGAAACTCGGCGTGACAGCGCCTAAAGTGGTGAAGGATTTTCTGTTGTGCCGCATCGCCCCCTTGCAGCGCCACTCCTGCCAAATGTGGGCCTTCCGTGGGCGCGAGGATGGCATGAGGCTCCAGGAAGAAGACCTGGCTCCCGCGGTGCTGAAGTCGACACTCTTGACCTTGGTCGGGGACCTCAACCCCGGTAACATCCGGCAGGGAGGAGCCTTACTGTATCTCTGCCAGAGCAAGGCTGACTTCGTGAAGCAGATGCCCGCCTTCGACGAGTGGGGGCTGCATCCCGTCGGTCTCCAAGGACCTCGCGAGAACTCTGTAGTGGTGACCCCCCTCCCAGTTGGCCAAGGCGACTCCTCCCCAAGTGGCGGAGCAGGGAGGCAGGAGGCGCCCGAGGCCGAAGGGGTTCCTGAGGAGGTGGTGGCGCCAGGTGCCGCTCGCGAGGGAACGACTCCTGAGGAGGTGGTGGCGCCAGGTGCCGCTCGCGAGGGAACGGCTCCTGAGGAGGTGGTGGCGCCAGGTGCCGCTTGCGAGGGAACGGCTTCTGAGGAGGTGGTGGCGCCAGGTGCCGCAACGCCCGGGGCCGAGGCCTTGGGGGCCCCGGCCGTGCCCTCCGGCGAAGTGATGGACGGCGCGCGCCAGGCGGGCGCTCTCGACGTAGCCCGCCCTGATGCTTCATCCTCGCGGCAAGTTGGCCCTTGCGCCCTTCTCCTGGGCCGCTTCCGCATAGACTTCGAGGCCCTCCGGAGGAAGAGGGAGACCCTAGGTGACGACTCCCCTTGTCGAGCGCTGAAGCGCAGGAAGTACTTCGCCACTGATGAGTAAGTCTTTCCCCTTTCTGGCTCCTGATCCCCTTGCTGCTCTTGCTGATCCTTGCTCTGCAGGCCCCTTCCGACTGAGGTCACGGAAGTCGTCGAGGTACCGCCTCCCTCGGCTTCGCCTCCTCCGCCGTCTTCAAGTGCTCCGAGCAGCTCCGCCCTCATGGTGAGGGCGCCCGATGGGGCGGATCATCCCGAGGTTCGCCGCGGCTCTTCGCTCCCTACGCTTCTCCTTCGCGGGCCTTCTGTGGGGATAGTCGGTTTGTCGGGTACCTCCCGCCTGGTCTTGGACTGCGACTGGCTGAGGCGCCTCTTGCGTCCCTCATCCGGGGATGGGCTGACCTTAGGCCGGGCTTCTGACGCGACACGCCCGGCTGTCGCGAGGGCGCCAGCCCCCAGCCCCCTGCCCGGAGGAGGAATGGTGGCTCGCAGCCCCCAGCGCTTGCTTGGGGTGGATGACGATGCAGAAGATGTGCTCGAGCGCACCCGGGAGCGCCGCGCCCGCCGCCAAGGATTCCTTCGGCGAGCGGCCGACGCAGTGGACTTGCTTGGAGAAGAGCTTGCTGATGAAGACGCTCGCCTGGAGGCCGAGGGCCTGCGCCTGGCCGCAGGGAGGCGCGAGATGGAGGCCGCCGTCACCCTCGGGCGCCGCCAGCGGGATCTTGAGGATGAAGAGGCGAAGGCGTCGCTGGAGGCCTCTCGAGCAGCCTGCTCCCAGGCCATTGAGGAGGCCCGAAGAGCTGACGGGTGGCGAGAGGCAGCGGAGGAGCGGACCCGTGAGCTCCAGGCCCGATGCCACTCTTTGGAGGAACAAGCGGAGCTGCGCGAGGCAGCCCTCGTGTCAATGGGGGTGGCTTCTGGTGACCCGGTTGAGCTCCAGAAGCGCGAGGAAGCGTTGGTGCTGGAGGCTGCCGAACGCGCCCTTGAGTACGAGCGGCTGGAGACGAGGGAGCGCCTGGTGACGCAGGCGGAGGACGATGTCGCCGCACGGGAAGCGCGCGTCCTGGAGGAGGTTTGCCGTCGGGTGGCGACGGCACACCAAGGCCTCGAGCGTGAGTTAATGGTGAAGCTGGAGATGATCTGAGTTGAAGCCGAGGGAAGAACCGAAGCCCTGAGGACCCGGCGGGGTGAGGTGATGCAGCGGGCTGACGCCTCTTAGACCGCTCTCGAGGCAGCTCAAAAAGAATTGGCCGCCTCCCAAGCCGAGGTGCTCCGTCTTCGCCAACAGGTGGAGGAGGCCGAGGCCGTTAAGCGCCAGAACACCGATGAAATTCGCCAGCGGCGACTCCTGGAGCACGCGCATGGCCCCATGCTCACCACACTCAGGGAGAGGGCTAACGTGGCCTTGGGCAACATCTGCAAGGCCTCCGTCGGCCAGCCGCACACGATCAACTATGTCGGCAATCTGCAGTTCTTCACCGCCGTGGTGGCGCAGCTGGAGGCTCGGTCGTCCAGGGCCGACAGGTTGGTGGAGGAGAGGAGCCGCGCCTTGCTCAAGCGCGCCTTTTCCCGCGTCTTCAGCCATCTCCAGAACATGAACCCCCGGTTCGACTTCGACGCCGTCATCGCCCCAGTCCCCCAGGCCGTCCGAAACGACCTGTCGCACTGGGTGGAGGATAACGTGGACGCCCTCGTCAAGGCCTTCGCTTCAGATAATAGCGACGTGGTCGTGGGCGCCGACGAGGATGGCGAGGCTAGCGGTTCCGACACCGCCGGCGGCGGCGCAGACGTCGATGGCGAACTCAGCGACTCCGTTGAAGGCTCAGGAGGTGCTTCTGGGGACACATTGGGGGATTGGTCCGACTGAGCGTGTATCATTCCTGTCTTTTTCGTCCTGCATGAATAGAATTCAGGCTTTTGACCTGGTGGCTTGTGAGAGCGTTTTTGGAGGGGAAGCCCCTCATGTAAATACCTGTGTTCATCATATCAGTAGTAGTCGAATTGCGCGTGCGCCTGACAGTGGGCTGGTTTACCTTTGTCTCACGCGGGTTCCGAGGCAGCCCGCGAGAGGGCGTGGCGCCCTAGGCGCCTTCTAGTTGTGCCCTCCGGATGTGTGATCGCCGCTGATGGGGAACTTCGCATGCGTTGGCCTTCCCCGCAGGCTCTGAGCCTTTCCCTCGAGCGCGAGAGCTTCACGGGCACTCACCCTGCTTCACAGGCTCTGGGCCTTTTCCTCGAGCGCGAGAGCTTCACGGGAACTCGCCCTGCTTCACAGGCTCTGGGCCTTTTCCTCGAGCGCGAGAGATTCACGGGCACTCGCCCTGCTTCACAGGCTCTGGGCCTTTTCCTCGAGCGCGAGAGCTTCACGGGCACTCACCCTGCTTCACAGGCTCTGGGCCTTTTCCTCGAGCGCGAGAGCTTCACGGGCACTTGCCCTGCTTCACAGGCTCTGGGCCTTTTCCTCGAGCGCGAGAGCTTCACGGGCACTCGCCCTGCTTCACAGGCTCTGGGCCTTTTCCTCGAGCGCGAGAGCTTCACGGGCACTTGCCCTGCTTCACGGGCTCTGGGCCTTTTCTGAGTAGGACGACCTCCGCAGGCATCCGAAAATCCTCCCGAGGGGGAGCAATAGCGGCAGCCTGGGCTGCGCATGAGCCTGGCCTGGCCCGGCTCGCGAGGGGCTCGCGAGGGGAGGCAGCTGTGGCGAAACGGTAACCAGAACGCGAGAAATGGCTCGAGCGAGAATAAGCACCCCTTCCCCGAACACACGCAAATCTCAAATTTGAATCCAACTTAAATCCAGCGAAAGAAATGCGATAGCCAAATGGAGAGGCGACAAAAAGGCAGACAGAAAAGCCGCATCCGGCGCCTAATCTAGTCTTCGACGTCTTCTCACCAGCGCGGAGCTAAGTGCTGTCCACTGGGTGTGGGAGGGAGCCCCAGGGCCTGAGGCCGGCACCCCTGAGACTCCGGGGCGTGTACAGCCCCACTCATTATTACGTGAGAGTGTCATGGGGCGGCGAGCTTCATAGGCACTGGGCCTTCTTCACAGGTCCTGGCCTTGCTTCATATCGCCAGACGGGGGCCCCACCTTGTGCCACACTCTAGTGCCATCAGCAACGACCGGAACCCAGGACGCTGCCCGATGGGGTAGACCAGTCGCCAGCGGTTCCCCCGACGACCACGGGTCCTCCGCCAGGGGCAGGCCCTGAGGCGCCTCCCCAGCAGAGGGCCTATTTCCTGAGAACGCCTTGCTCCGAACGCCGCGGTGGTGATGTCGGATTCCGGCCCCTCCCCTGCAGCCCCCTGCACCCTCCTCCTGAGGGGTGGGAGACTGTAGGAGCGGGGCAGCCGCTTGCTGCGGTGACCTGCACCTCCTGCGACCCATGGTTAGCGTATACCTGCCCCTGAAGAGTCAGCAGCGCCCGATGGTCGTTGCCTCCCGCGCGGCCAACGGCTTCGTCCTGGGGCGCCCGGATGGGCTCAGCCTCCATCGCCTCGTCTCCCCAGCTTGGGCTGAGGAGCGAGCCTTGCCCCTCCTCGCGAGGGTGTCCTTGGTCCATCATGAGGGGTACGTACTCCTCCGTCGCCATCACCCCGTACGCCAAGCCGTGTCGCCCCGCGTGCCACGCGGTCCCACCTGCCGTGGGGTGGCAACGCGGCCGTCCTCCGGGGCCACAGGTCGCGTCGTGTCCTTCTTCTTCACGGGCTGGCGGCGGGGGCAGCGCCGCCACCGATCCGGTGCTGACAGCTTCACTGGCGTCGGAGTAGCCTCGGGGCCCGCGGGCCCGTGCGGAGCCCCCGTGCGGGTCGCCCTGGGCTCGGGATGGGAGTGGGGTGGAGAAGGGGTCAGCCCCCGAGGCGGCGAAGCCCAGGAGCTCCGCCACTCGCCCCAGTAGCACGTCATGGCCGCCCTCCAGTAGCCTGCACCGTAGCAGCTCTCGGGCCACCGTGAGTGCGGCCCTCGAGTTCGCCTGTTCCCGGCGGCTGTATGGTGTCGTCGCCGCGCGTGACTGGAGGCCCTTGCTGCCGACCGAGCCTGCCGCAGCGTGAGAGTTGCCGAAGCCTGTCCGCATCGCATGCGGCCCGCAGCGCCCTGCGGACCGTGAGCTGCCCGGGGCGCGGGGTCGCCCGAGGCGAGCGGTTCCGCGCATTTAGGCCATGCGGCCCACGGGTCGGGGTTGCCCTCCTGGTCGCCGGGCATGGTGATGAAGACGCGACGGGGCATGGAGCGGTGGAAGATGAATTCCGGCGCACCCCTACCTGGCGCGCCAAATGTCGGGTTTTGGGTCCCGGCAGACCCTTAAGGTTTGAACACTAGGGTGCGCACGGAGATTACGCCTCCAACCTCTCTGTTTCACAAGGATCTAAGCTACTGAAGGAAACGCGCAAGAGACACGAGATTTATACTGGTTCGGGCCACCGTTGTGGTGTAATACCCTACTCCAGTGTGTGGTTTGTGGATTGCCTCTTGGGGCTGGCGAGGATGAACACTACAAGGAAGAACAGCCTCGCGAGGGTCTGTTCTTGGCCGGTGGATGAACTGCAAAGGGGAGTGCAGCTACCGTTCTCTCTCTCTCTCTCTCTCTCTCTCTCTCTCTCACTTTGCCCTCGCCGATCGAATCGTCCGACCGGATCCGAACCGAACCCCTTGCAATGTGGGTGGCTAGTCCTATTTATAGAGGCCCTGGTCCTCTTCCCAAATATTGAGGGGAAGGGATCCAACAACGGCGGGCTAATTTGAAGGGGGACAGCTAGTACATCTATCCTGTCAAAAGTAGTCTTCGCCTGCTAAAGGCTCTGGTGATGACGCCGCGCTGGGCTCCATGGTGACCTCCATCTCGTAGTCCGCTTGGTCCCGGTCTTGTTGCACCGAAGTGGCAACCTTTGCCTGATGCCTCGGTACCCCGCGGCTGCGCCTGTCCCCTTTGCACCGAAGAGGAAAGAAGGACGCTGCGCGCGCTGGCACCCACCTGGTACCCCGGGTCGTCATGGCTCACGTCATGGGCACCTCGCGAGGTACCACGCCTCGATGTCTCCGCCTCCTCACGAGCCTGCCTGATGAGGCTTGGCCTGAGGAAGTGTTGTGTCGTCCGCCTCGCGAGGCTTGGCCCCTCGCGAGGGTCTTGAGTCTTGCGCTGATGAAGATGGGCCATGTTGGGCCCCCACTTGAGCCACGCCGCAGGCCGCAGGCAGGCAAGTCTGGGGACCCCCGTTCCCAGAATGCTGACAGAGGCAGAAGAGCAAGTTCGCATCATTCGTGAGAATTTGAAAACAGCCCAATCTCGTCAAAAGAGCCAGTATGACCATCGTCATAAGGAAGTGGCTTATGAAGTTGGCGACAAAGCTTATCTCCGGGTTACTCCTCTAAAGGGTACCCATCGTTTCGGTATCAAGGGCAAGTTGGCTCCTCGTTACATTGGTCCTTTTCGCATTCTCGCCAAACGAGGAGAGGTTGCCTACCAGATGGAACTACCCCACATCTTTCCCAAGTTCATGATGTCTTCCACGTCTCTCAACTCAGGCGTTGCTTCTCGGATCCCATCCGTGGAGTGGACCACGAAACACTTGATCTCCAAGATAACCTCACTTATCGAGAGTACCCCGTCCGCATTCTGGATCAAGCAGAGCGTGTCACTCGACGTCATAACATCAAGTTTCTCAAGGTTCAGTGGTCTCATCATTCCGAGAGAGAAGCTACTTGGGAGTGTGAAGATCGTCTTCGACTGGAGTACCCCACTTTCTTTCCGCCAACTCCTGAATCTCAGGACGAGATTTTTTCGAGTGGGGGCGAGTTGTCACATCCCTAGTTCTGGTATGACCTAGGCTAGCCTTCATGTTTGCATCATGTTTAAATTTCATTGAAATTTGAAATGGGGATTTGTGAAACCCTCAGAATCATTCTGGAAATGACCCAAGTAAAAAAATTGCTCCAAAAAGGTCCAAGAAAATGCTCATGTTGCTCTCTGAAAATATTGGACAGAGATAAAAATCAAACCAACATTTTCAGGAGCTCATAAGTATTTATTTTGGGCAATTGGAATTAATGCAGTAATTATTTGCTTTGGATATATATTATATGTATATATATAATAATGTCCAAAAATTATGCCAATAGTTGAGGAGCTCTGGAATAATACCACTAGCCCCTGGAAAAAATTGGCATAAGAAAATAAAATGGTTTAGTATTTTTATTAAACCAAACAAATGTCAGAAAAATAGAAAACAAAATTAGAGAAACACTTACCTGCGCTTACCTGGGCCAACTAACCTGGCGGCCCATCTGCTCAGACCCAGCAGGCTGGCCCAGCCCACCTTCTGCCGATGCTAGTCATCGTCCTCCTGGCGCCAGGAGGACGAGAGGCACGCGCCCGCCGCCCGCGCGCATGGGCGCCATGCCACCTGCCTGCCTGGCCTCTCCCTCGAACGCCCTGGCTGTCTCGAACGTCGCCACGCGACCCCCCAGGCCTCTCTCACTCTCTCTCGTCCTCCTTCCCGCCTCTGTCACCTCTCCAATGATAGCCGAAGCGCTATCGTCGCCGTAGCTCACCGCCGACACGCTCTCCGCCGTTCCCTCGCCCCTTTGACGAGTCCTTGAGCTTCGCCACGTCGCCTACCACCTCTCCGTCAAGCCACACGTCACCGGACACGCTGTGGAGCCGCCATCACCCAACTTCACCTCCGGCCGCCCGAGATTGCCATCGTCGTTCTGCCCGCGTCGGACCTGCCCCAAGCTCGTTGACGCCTCCGCCGGATCCTCTGTGAGCCAGTGCGTCGATCCCCCCTCTCCCCTAGCTCAATTCCTTCCTCTAACAACGATGTCGTCGGAGCCGAGAGCTCTTCACCGCCGTTCATGTCGCTGTCGTGGCCACTGTCACCTAGGGCCGAGCCGAGCACACCACCATGCTCAGTGCAACGCCAGGACCCCAAAACCCTCACTTGTTGCTCCTGCCGTGCACCGTAGCCCCTTCTCCCCTCCCCGCCGAACTCCGGCCGCCGCCCAAGTGGTCGCTGCCATCGATTTAGGCCGTCTCCGGTGAAACGGAGGGCACCAGTGGATGCGCGCGAGCACCAGCTCCTCGGAGATGGTCTCCGCGGCTCATTTGGTCGCCGCAGACGCGATCCCGAGCCCCTCCACCGCGTTCAGCCTCGCCGGCGGCTAAACGCCGGCGGGTTGGCTGGGTTTAACCCCCCCAGTTGACCAGATTTGACCGTATGGGTCAATGACAGTGGGGCCCGACCTATCAGGTGATTAGCTTAAGGCTAATCACCGTTTAACTAAACCAAGCACTGACAGTGGGCCCGAGCGCCACTAACCCTATAATTAGGATAAACTAACCCCCTGCTTAACCTGTTACACTGACGTGTGGAGCCCACAAGTCAGGTTTGACCCTAGTCAGCGCTGTTGACTTGCTGACGCAAGCATGACGCAGTGCTGACGCAGTTATTTCTTTTCTGGTTTTAAATTAAATCAGGAAATTCCAGAAAATGCTATAAACTTCAAAATTCATATAAATTCAACCATAGCTCAGATTGAAATAATTTATATATGAAAAATTATCAGAAAAATTCAATCTATCCACATGTACCAGTTTCATGCATGTCAAACCAACTTATACCTACTGTATAAGTGAAACACTAAAATGGCTTATATAAAGAGCTTATTTTGGAGATGCATTTGAATCTTTGGTTCAAATGGATTTCATCCAAATAAAAGCTAGTTGCATCAGCTCAATCAGCATCACGTATTCATGTCATGATCGTGCATCATATTGTTGCATATGCTTGTGTTTGATCTTCGACACCGTTCCTTCTCGATAGGTCATGCTCTGGATACCGATCCACAGTACCTGTCAAAGGAGCAGTGCCCCCTGTTGATCTACCAGGCAAGCAAACCCCCTTGTTCATTTATATACAATCCTACCCTCTCGCTCCTACTCTCATTTATTGCATTAGGACAACAACGATTCAACTGCTTCTTTATGCTGCTGTAGTTGAACCCATTCCTCTGCATGACCTGTCATTGCCATAGTAAATAGGTTAAACCCACTAGCTTGTGTAGGAGTTGATTGAGCCATGTTGTGTTCTTACCATGCCATGCCTGCTATTGCTTAGAGTTGTGTCAGGTCTGATTCATCGGGAATGAATTGGAATGTTACGATATGTTCTGGTGCTGAGAGTTAAGCGTGTGAACACGATTTGGTAAAGGTAGCGGTGAGAGGCCATGTAGGAGTACATGGTGGGTTGTCTCACTGGAGCCGTCCTTAAGCACTGAATTCCATGTATGTTGTCCAATGACTAGCTACTACCACACATTGGAATTCTTAAGTGCCCCTCTCAACTTATTAGCCAACTTCATCTCTGTCCAGGAGTTGCAATAGTTTCTCGTGTTTGTTGGTAGTTTTAGTAGTCTACCAAGTGGGACCCAGCCAGGTGGGCTTGGGATAGACTAGGCACAAGTGGCACGGTGTACCAAGCATAGATCCATCCGGCAAGGTGGGCTTGGGAACCCTGCACACATCGTTTGGGGCCGTGAGCGACACCCCGGCCGGATCTCCTTGCGGATGGAATCCGAATAGGCGATAAACCTGGACTAGAGTCTTGTGTGGTTAGTCAGGTCGTGGCCGACACCCTCGCCAGGCTTCCGCTTGAAGGTTGCCGAGATACATGACGTGTACATGGTGGTAAGTGGTGAGAGCGTGTGTGAATAAGTACACCCCTGCAGGGTTATCATGATCTATTCGAATAGTCGTGTCCTCGGTTATGGATTTCTTGGATGCTTACGTGGTACATAGACAACTTAAAGTGGATACTCTAAAATGCTCAAGACAAGTGTGAGTGCTATGGATGGCCTCCCATAGGGAGACATGAATGAATCCATAGTAGAGTATTGATGTGGTGATTAGTGGACTCGTGTGCGCCACCTCAAAAGAGTTACCAGCAGTCATAGTACAGGTTAGCCACTGAGTCAAAGCTGGCTTGCTACAACTGAACCCCACATTGCCTCCTTGATACTAATGCATGTATGATAGGATCTGATGTAAGTCTTGCTGAGTACCTTTGTACTCACGTTGCTTTATTTATGTTTCTGCAGCGGAGACTTCGGTCTTACTAGTTTACTTGGACTTCGACGAGTAGCTTGCACCTCAGCTACGATCTTGTACCCTTGGGAGGGACTTGTAGATAGTCAGGCTTCTTAGCCTTTTTCTTTTGTAGTTGTCTGTACTCAGACATGTAATGCTTCCGTTGCTTGTATGCTCTGAATGATGGGTCATGTGACCCCTGTTTGTATTTAATGCTATGTGGATCTTCTGGGCCTTTATCTATATGAGTTGTGTTGTGTTGTGATGCCATGTTTTACAGGACATACTTGCATGTTATGCATACGTGTGACGTGTATTGCTATGTGTGGGATCCGACAATCTAGTTGTTTATCCTTGGCAGCCTCTCTTATGGGGAAATGTAGCCTAGTACTTCCTTGAATCATAGTAGTCCGCTACAGCCCGGTTCACCGGAGTCCTGCTAGCCCAGCACTACTGCTCAGGACACTTGACTGGCCGGCATGTGTTTCACTTCGTTCCTGTGTCTGTCCCTTCGGGGAAATGTCACGCGGTGACACCCGGAGTCCTGTTAGCCTAGTGCTACAGCCCGGATTCACACGCTACTGACCGACATGCTCGATGTGAATCATGTATGCATGTCCCCATAGGTTAGTGCCGCTTTGGGTTCACGACTAGCCATGTCAGCCCGGGTTCTCTGTCATATGGATGCTAGCAACACAATCATATACGTGAGCCAAAAGGCGCAAACGGTCCCGGGCCAGGGTAAGGCGACACCCGTGGGAATACCGTGTGTGAGGCCGCAAAGTGATATGAGGTGTTACCGGCTAGATTGATCTGACTTGGAATCGGGGTCCCGACATTTTGTCATTTTCATATACTAGTGGAAATTTTTCATTATAGAACTTGGCTTGTATATTCCAACAATGGGCCTCCGCAAGTGCCCTAGGTCTTCGTGAGCAAGCAAGTTGGATGCACACCCACTTTGTTTCTTTTGTTGAGCTTTCACACATTTATAGCTCTAGTGCATCCGTTGCATGGCAATCCCTACTCCCTGCATTGACATTAATTGATGGGCATCTCCCTAGCCCATTGATTAGCCGCGTTGATGTGAGACTTTCTCCTTTTTGTCTTCTCCACATAACCCCCTTCATTCTATTCTATTCCACCCATAGTGTTATATCCATGGCTCACACTCATGTATTGCGTGAAAGTTGAAAAAAGTTTGAGATTACTAAAGTATGAAACAATTGCTTGGCTTTTCATCGGGGTTGTGCATGATGAGAGCATTCTTGTGTGACGAAAATGGAGCATGACCAAACTATATGATTTTGTAGGGATGAACTTTCTTTGGCCATGTTATTTTGAGAAGACATGATTGCTTAGTTAGTATGCTTGAAGTATTATTATTTTTATGTCAATATTAAACTTTTATCTTGAATCTTTCGGATCTGAACATTCATGCCACAATAAAGAAAATTACATTGAGAAATATGTTAGGAAGCATTCCACATCAAAAATTAAGCTTGGGGATGCTTGATACGTCTCCTACGTATCTATAATTTTTTATTGTTCCATGCTATTATATTATCTGTTTTGAATGATAACGGGATTTATTTTACACTTTCATATTATTTTTGGGACTAACCTATTAACCGGAGGCCCAGCCCAAATTGATGTTTTTGCCTATTTCAGTGTTTTGCAGAAAAGGAATATCAAACGGAGTCCAAACTGAATGAAACCTTCGGGAGCGTGATTTTTGGAACAAACGTGATCCAGAGGACTTGGAGTGGATGTCAAGCAATCAACAAGGAGTCCACGAGGCAGGGGGCGCCCTCCACCCTCGTGGGCCCCTCGTTGCTTCACCGACCTACTTCTTTCTCCTATATATATCCACATACCCCGCAAACATCCAGGAGCACCACGAAACCCTATTTCCACCACCGCAACCTTCTGTACCCAAGAGATCCCATATTGGGGCCTTTTCCGGATCTCCACCAGAGGGGGCATTGATCACGGAGGGCCTCTACATCAACTCCAGGGCCCCTCCGATGATGTGTGAGTAGTTTACTTCAGACCTTCGGGTCCATAGCTAGTAGCTAGATGGCTTCTTCTCTCTCTTTGGATCTCAATACAAGGTTCTCCTCGATTCTCTTGGAGATCTATTCGATGTAACCTTCTTTTGCGGTGTGTTTGTTGAGATCCGATGAATTGTGGGTTTATGATCAAGTTTATCTATGAACAATATTTGAATATTCTCTGAATTCTTTTATGTATGATTGGTTTATCTTTGCAAGTCTCTTCGAATTATCAGTTTGGTTTGGCCTACTAGATTGATCTTTCTTGCAATGGGGGAAGTGCTTAGCTTTGGGTTCAATCTTGCGGTGCTCGATCCCAGTGACAGAAAGGGAAATGACATGTATTGTATTGTTGCCATCGAGGATAAAAATATGGGGTCTACATCATATTGCATGAGTTTATCCCTCTACATCATGTCATCTTGCTTAAGGCGTTACTCTGTTCTTATGAACTTAATACTCTAGATGCATGCTAGATAGCGGTCGATGTGTGGAGTAATAGTAGTAGATGCAGGCAGGAGTCGGTCTACTTGCCACGGACGTGATGCCTATATACATGATCATGCCTAGATATTCTCATAATTATTCGCTTTTCTATTAATTTCTCGACGGTAATTTGTTCACCCACCGTAATACTTGTGCTATCTTGAGAGAAGCCACTAGTGAAACCTATGGCCCCCGGGTCTATTTTCCATCATACAAGTTTCCAATCTATTTTATTTTGTAATCTTTACTTTCAATCTATATCATAAAAATACCAAAAATATTTATCTTATTATTATTATCTCTATCTGATAACTCTTGCAAGTGGATGTGAAGGGATTGACAACCCCTTTATCGCGTTGGTTGCGAGGTTCTTATTTGTTTGTGTTGGTAAGAGGTGACTCGCGCGTGGTCTCCTACTGGATTGATACCTTGGTTCTCAAAAACTAAGAGAAATACTTACGCTGCTTTACTGCACCACCCTTTCCTCTTCAAGGGAAAACCAACGCAGTGCTCAAGAGGTAGTACACGCCATGGGGGGGTCCTACTTGGACTCCCGGTCCAAGTAGCATTCGCCCCCCCCCCCTTTCCTATTCCAACTAGGAGAAGGCGGGAACGAGAGGGAGAGGGGAAGGAAGGGGGTCCGCGCCCCCTCCCCCTAGTCCAATTGGGACTGCCCTTGGGGGGCGCCCCACCTTGTGGCCTCCTCTCTTCTTCTCCCTTATGGCCCATTAAGGCCCATAACTTCCCGGGGGTTCTGGTAATCCCCGGTACTCCAAAAATCATCTGAAACATACCGAACCATTCCGGTGTCCGAATGTAACCTTCCAATATATGAATCTTTACCTCTCAACCATTTCGAGACTCCTTGTCATGTCTATGATCTCATCCGGGACTCCAAGCAAACTTCAGTTCATCAAATCACATAACTCATAATACAAACGTCATCGAACGTTAAGCGTGCGGACCCTACGGGTTCGAGAACATATTCTACGAAGATCTTTATCGGTCAAACCGCATAACAATATACGTTGTTCCCTTTGTCATCGATATGTTACTTGCCCGAGATTCGATCGTCGGTATCATCATACCTAGTTCAATCTCGTCACCGGCAAGTCACTTTACTCGTTCCGTAATACATCATCCCATAACTAACTCATTAGTCACATTGCTTGCAAGGCTTATAGTGATGTGCATTACCGAGAGGGCCTAGAGATACCTCTCCGATACACGGAGTGAAAAATCCTAATCTCGATCTATGCCAACTCAACAAACACCATCGAAGACACCTGTAGAGCATCTTTATAATCATCCAGTTACGTTGTGACGTTTGATAGCACACAATGTGTTCCTCCGGTATTCGGGAGTTGCATAATCTCATAGTCAGAGGAACATGTATAAGTCATGAAGAAAGCAATAGCAATAAAATGAAACGGTCATTATGCTAAGCTAACGGATGGGTCTTGTCCATCACATCATTCTCCCAATGATGTGATCCCATTCATCAAATGACAACACATGTCTATGGTTAGGAAACTTAACCATCTTTGATTAACGACATAGTTTAGTAGAGGCTTACTAGGGACACGGTGTTTTGTCTATGTATCCACACATGTATCAAGTTTCCGGTTAATACAATTCTAGCATGAATAATAAACATTTATCATGATATAAGGAAATATAAATAACAACTTTATTATTGCCTCTAGGGCATATTTCCTTCAATCCTTGCTATAAACAATTTCTAAGGACTACTTCTACGACGATGCTTCTTGGCGATACTATGTTTAGTACTATAATGGTGACGAGTAGATAGGAGATCCCGGGTGGCTGAGACCTCGTGGGATGGGATCGTTTTCCGCTAATGTACCAATGTTATGTTGAGCCATGTGGCCTCTGGATGCAATAATTTGGATCTTGACCCATGTGAGTTCTATTTATACCGATTGCTTCTTTTTAGATGATTATCTGATGTTACCGATGATATATTACCCTGTGGTATATATTCCTAGAAATATGGTTGAAGATATACATTGTGGGCGGGACCAAATGCGTTCCTATTTTGAGATTGACAGCAATGTGCTAAACTTGAAATAGCTTCGCATCCCAAGACTTAGAAC
>NC_041384.1:505726751-505762621 GCF_002162155.2 Triticum dicoccoides | reverse complement strand
CATTTTTGGCGCAAAAGCCTGGTGGACCCGTCGAGTCAGTGACTAGGCTCGTTCGTCGCCCTCATCGCCTCGGTTTACCGCGGGGAATCAATGTGAAGGCTGCCGCCGGTCAGCCTTCCATTGATTCCTGATGGGCGGTGTAGTGAAGGCGTGTCCCGCCCCCTCCCTCCACGCCTACACACGGCGGCCGCCCACTCGCCGCCCACCTGCCGCTGTAAAAGCCGCCCCTCCCTCACCGTTGGCTGCACACCCAACCCCTCTCCCTCTCTCGCCGAAGATGCCCCTCTCACCGCCTGATGTCGCTTGAAGCTACATCGGTATTTCCCCAAAGAGGAAGGGATGATGCAGCACAATGGCGGTAGGTATTTCCCTCAGATATGAAACTAATGTTATCGAACTATGTCGGGGAAACTGATCCACCAACACCTATGGGGACCGGGCCCCTTTCGGTTCGGAGGGGGGCGGAGGCCGCGCAAAGAGCGGATCGAGGCGGTACACACGAGCAGTTTTACCCGGCTTCGGGGCGCACGGATGCGTAAAACCCTACTGCTGCTTGTTTGTGTGTATTGAATTCTTGCTCAGGAGCGATGGATGCTGCCAGACCGAGCGTGAGAGTGTTCCTGGTGTTTTGAATGAGCCGAACCCCCTTCTACGTTGCGCTTGGGCCTCCTTTTATACTTTCAAGGGGTCACCGACAGGTGGCAACATAGACTAGAAGGGTAAAAATGGAAAAGGATGCGGTAGGTGCAGCTACCGCTACTGTGGACACAGTGCACCCTACCTAACTCTGATGGCAGGGGACAAGGTCATTGAATGCCCGTCTGAGTTGCCTAAACAGTGCAAAAAGTGACCGTTAGGAGCGCCACCGTTCGCCATGATGGCCTCCTCTTCATCTCCGCTTGCCACCGCGTACCCCTGGCTGCACAGGCTCCCGCCACGCGCCCCTGAGGAAGCCTCATGGCGACACGCGGGCGGGTGCGCTGGAGCGCGGGTATGGGGTGGCAGCTGGCCCCCGACAAGTACCTTGCCGGGGTCGTTGTCTTGTCGCGTCCGGAAGCTTGTCGCTCGCCGGATCTTGCCGGGACGTGTGGTGCGTCACGGTAAGTTTCTTGTGGCGCCTTGGTTGGCCTTCCCGGCAAGCTCCTCTTGCCGGGGTCTTATCTCTTCATCTTAAATACTTTTTTCTTGAAGGGGCTCCAAGGGAACCCACGGAGGACCCTGGCGGTCGTTCGGCAAGCCTTGCCGCGGGGCGCTGCAACTGCCCGTGCACGAGTTCGGGATACTAGGGTACCCCTACTCTAGTACACCGACAGGAGCCCCCGGGCCTGGGCCATACATGGTGCCGAGCGCTGTTGGGCCAGGCCCAAAACAGGGCACGGGCACGCGCGGGCCTAGGGTATGCCAAATCTAACTCCATATCCACCGCACCCCCCGCAACGGCACGCGTCAATCACGGCGTCGTGGGGGAGATCATGGGTGGTTCTTTATTCGGAAAGAGCGCAACGTCCGCCCCCTCCTCCTTATAAGCAGGGGAAACAGGGGTATTTCCCCTATCTTCGTCATTCGCTGCTGCAATCTCAGAAACCTCCGCCGCCCTCCTCCACTTCCAAAGTCGAAAGAGAGCAGCGCTCCGCTCCCGTCGCCGCCGCCACTACCAGCGCCGTCGATCTCCCCCACCGCCTCCGCCATGGCTTCGAAGCCCGGAAAGGGGAAGGCCGTGAAAGCTGTGAAGTTGACCGAAGCGCAATGGCTTGAGGCGCTGCGGAAAGAGCGGGCCACCTTCCTCCCCGAGCTCTCCGCAAAGGATCTGAGGGAGTGGTGCTATCTCTTCTGGTCGACGGAGACACGGGCGCATCCGCGCACAAAGGTACTCTCCGCCATCACCTCGCAAGAAGCTCCAGTTGGCGGGTACCCTTTCTTTGCCGTGTTCTTCTACTGCGGGCTCTGCCCGCCATTCTCTGATTTCTTCTGTGATATCATGAACACCTACGGGCTCCACCTCCTTGATTTTACCCCCAACGCCGTCTTGACCATGGAAGTTTTCGCCCATCTATGCGAAAACTTTGTCGGAGTCCACCCCAACGTAGCTCTCTTCCGCCATTTCTTCATGCCCCGTGTCGAGAGAGGGGAAACCCTTGCCGGGGGGATCGCCTGGATCTCGCGAGCCGGCAAGAAGGAGACCTATCTGGAGGGGGAGCTCCGCAGCAAGTGGGATGAGTGGAGAGCAAACTGGTACTGGGTTGTAGAGGAGAACCCGTAGCCGTTCACCACCCTGCGCCAAGCCCCAGCAGTGCGAGGCAATGATTGGAGCGCTCTGTCTGCGGACGATGACAAGTTGAAGATCGCCACCACCCGGATCTTGCGCCTCAGGCTTGCTGGGTTGACTGTAGGAGCTGTCGGCGCAGATTTCCTCCGCCGCCACATCGCCCCTCTGCAGGCGAAGGGGAGACCCGCCTGGGAATTTGGAGGCCCGGCAGACATCATGAGGTTGCGCCCAGGCCTCAACTTCAATTTCACCGTCATAGAATTGGACGGGATACTTAAGGAAATATTCAAGCACGACCCGCAGCATCCCGAGTGGTTCAGGTTGCCGGCAGGCGTCGTGCCTCTGTGTAACAACTCCTCGCGCGACCGCATCTGCGCAATGATGCCGTTGTGTGACTCGCACGGGATCGCTCCAACTTGGCAAGAGCCCGCCGGCGACGTCGTGCAGCAGTTCTTCGACAGCCTAGTGGAGGTGGCGGTCAATGCTGACGAGAAGAAACTCCTCACCCGCGACACCACTGATCAAGAGATGGAGCGCATCGCCACCAGGGCGGAAGAGGCGGCAGCAGCCGCGGCCGCGGGTGAATTTGGGTTCACCGTGGAGGAAGCGGACGCGGCGTTGGCGATGAGTCTTGCCGAACGGGAGCAGCCCGAAGAGGAAGAAGAGCTCGCCGCGCCCGACGCCGAGTCGAACGAGCCCGCCGAGGGTGCGAGCGGCCCGCCATCTCCGAGGAGCTTGCCGCGAGCAGGGCCCGTAGCGCAGCCCCCAGCGCAGCCAAAAAGGCGCCTCCGCAGGGTCGGCGACGTAGCAGGGCGGCGAGTGGGCCAACAGCCGCAGCGTCGCGCGAGGCACTCCGCCGCGGCAAGTACGGTTGCCGCGGGTGCGCCTCCCGCCGCAGTGGCAACTGGGGCGGGGTCATCTCGGGCTGGCGCCGCAGTCCCCGCCAAGCGGCCAAGGGATCCCACCCCTCCACCTCGTCGCGCCGGGGGTGGGCCGAACTTCGACCTCTCCGCGCTCAGCTCCGACGAGGAAGAGGAAGAAGAGTAAGATTCCCTTGTTGTTCTTGTAGTTCTTCAACTTGCCATTCCTGTCTTGCATCTGATCTGACCCACCCTGGACTCTCCCTTTTCAGGACTCTGGCCCAGAGGGCGGCGAAGAGGGCCAAGGCTCAGGTGGTGGTCATCGAGGACGAGCCCACTGCGACGACAGGAGGCGCGCCCGAGACCACCTTGCCGGATCCGGCCATCACTTCGCAGAGCAGCCCCCAGCGCAGCCCCCAGCGTAAGCATATGGTTTACTTTCTGCTTCTGGGTGAGCGTGGTTGCTCTTTTCCTTTGTTGACATCTGATCACTGGTTTGTTTGTGCAGGAGCAGAACAGCTTCATCAAGAGGGCATGGTGATCTCCTCCGACTCGTCGTCTGCTTCGACTACGCCGCCAAGGGCGGACCCCCCGGCAAGGGAGCGTTCTCCGGCAAGGAAGCGATCTACGGAAAGGGAGGAGTCTCCGGCAAGGGGGGAGTCTCTGTCAAGGGACAGCGCCAACGATCCCCCGGTGGTGGAGGTCATGACAGCAGATCCTAGCACAGGTGGTCCTTCTTGCCCGAAACTTTGCTTGTAGTCTTCTGCTGATTTCTCTTCTCGGATACGTGTTTGATTTCTCCTTCTTCTCCGGTCGTCAGACCCACCCTTCGCGGATCCGATGGAGACCGAGGCGGGCGGCGAGGAGGACGCGCGCGGCAATACTGATGATGCCGTGGCCACCGAAGAAAGAGCCGGCACTGACGTGCCCGCCGGCGAAGAGGCCGCCGAGGCTACTGCCGAAGAAGCTGGCGGGGGATCTGGCGATCGCACTGACGGTCCTGAGGCCGCAGGAGCGTCAGGCGCTGCACCGACCGCCAATCCCTCCGCCGCTGCCACGGCGGCAGACTCCGAGGAGTCCCAGCCCGGCGCCTATCTGAAGGCCGGCGAGGGCATCTTCATCAAGCTCCCCTGGGCGTCAAGCTCCAGGGCGCCGGTGGAAGGAGAAGTTTTGGATGGGGAGGTGCTTGCCTCCACCGAGTTGTCGATCGTTGACGCGCCGGGAAGCAGCAGTGACGAGCCCGAGGAGGAGCGGCTGCTGCGGAGGCTGCTGGCGCTCTATCGCGCCCGTCAAGTCAAGTTGGAGTCCCAGGAAGCACTCGTCGCGAAAGCGAGCGTGGATATAGAGAAGCGCGCGGAGGAGCTCTGGGGTCTTCGCCAAGAAACTCTCCGGGCCTTGGCGGAGGAGCGGGAGCAGCTTGCTGAGGAGCGGAAGGCCTTCCTCCTTGAGAAGGCTGAGGCTGAAGAGCAGCAGCGGCTCACCGGCGAGAAGCTATACGCGCGAGAAGGCGAGCTGACTCAGCGGAAAGTGAACCTCGACAGCCACGAAGAGGAGCTTGCCGCGCGCGAACGGGCACTTGGCGGGACGCTCCAAGAGGCAAAGGATGCGGCTGCGGCTGCCGAGGCCGCCAAGAAAGAATTGGAGGCAAAGGTGGCGCAGCTAGAAGCTGATCTGAAGGTTGGTGGCGAAGAGCTTGCCGCGCTCAAGCTAGAGCGCGAGAAGGACGCCCTTGCCCATGGTGAGCTGCAGGGCCGACTCGCCGAGAGGGGCAAGGAACTGAGCGCCGCCAAGGATTCCAAGGCCGATCTGACGCTGAAGCTGGCCACCTTGATGGAGACGTTGGACAGCGCCAGGAAACGGGAGGCAGACTTGAAGAAGGACATCAAGGCCAACGAGGCGCTGCTAGCGAGGGCCGCCGAAACCCAGAATCTTCTCAGAGATACTGTGGTGCTCTGGACGGAGGGCCTCGTGAACATTGCTGCAGTCATCGAAGAGGAGCTGGTGCAATTGGGGGTGGAAGGCTTCGGGTACTCCTCCGACGAGAACCTCCAACCCAGCGCCAAGCTCACTCTGTTCTTCAAAGGCGTGGCGGCGGCGCTCCAGCAACTCCGGGAACGGATCCCAAAGCAGTTGGCCGACGAGTCACGCTCGATTTGTGCTGGAGTTCTGGAGAAGGTGCTGGTGAAGGTGGCCTTCCGCAATCCGGGCCTCAACCTCACCAACGTCCTCAAGAGGCTGCCGGCGGACGCTGATCTTGACGCACTTAAGGCCCTCGTCGCACCCCTTGTGGACAGGGTGAACGAGGTCAAAAGGGTTGACGGCGGTCACGTAGATTAGGCCGTCCGTTTTCTTCTTTTCTTGTCGCTGCCAGTCATGTCATGGGAACACTTTATTAGAGGCGCGACAAGTTATTTTTGTAATATAACTCTATCTTAGGCAAAAAAATTGTTGTGTTACTTCCTTTACTCGACTCTTGGCTTTGTATGGTTCTGCCCTACGCTTTCTAGGGAAACTTGCCGGTGCAGGCACCCTTGCCGCGAGCGCCGAGTGCGGAACTTCAGCAGCCTGCTGGCGGGGTCGCCACCGACAAGCAACCTTGTCGCAACTAGTTGCAGCTCACTTAAGTTGTTGAGCGGACTCGAAACAAAGTAAGGGCGCAACTAGCTACGAGTTGGTTCCTCCGCGCACAGGTTTTCCATACAAAGCACGGTCGTTCAAGGAAAATAACTCAAAAACTTAAAAAAACTGATTGCTCAAACTTTAGTAACTTAGCTTTTCTGTCGTCTGCTTCCCGGCAAGGAAAAACTTTCTTGAACGGCCTGGTCCACACCATTATCTTCTCCTCCCCCCCCCCGGTAAACCTTGTGGGCGAGGGAACCTTCCTTCTTTTGAGAAAGAAACAGAGAAATAAAGTAGTGATATGGAGCCTTGGGCTCGTTATCGCTTACCGGGGTCTGGTGCTGCACAAAGTGTCAGACAACATATGCGAAAAAGGACTATAGCATAAATAAACTGACAAGATGTGCGGGGCACATGAACTTTACTGGTGCACGGGGTCTGCGCCCGGCTTTGTACAAAGGATTACATGCAACAGCGGCAAGACTTGTACAAAAGGTGGTTGCCGGAAAAGCTTCCGGCAACCGCGCCCTACGGGTAAAACTTACGAAGATGTTCAATGTTCCAGGAGTTGCTCACCGGAATGCCATCTTCGGTCTCAAGGCAGACAGCGCCGGGCCTAGTGACTCATTTCACCCGATAAGGGCCTTCCCACTTTGGCGTCAACTTGTTGGAATTCTTGGCGGACTGAACACGCCGAAGAACAAGGTCGCCTTCCTCGATGCTTCTGGCCTTAACTTTGCGGCTATGGTAGTGACGCAAAGCTTGCTGGTAGAGAGCGGCTCGCACAGCAGCCTGAAGACGGTCTTCCTCAAGGAGCAGTGCGTCATCTTGGCGCAACTGCTCTTGCTCGAGCTCATCATAAGCGAGCACTCGAGGTGACCCGTAAACGAGTTCCGTGGGGAGAACTGCCTCTGCTCCGTAGACTAGAGCGAAGGGTGTCTGGCCAGTGGCTCGATTTGGCGTCGTCCTGACCGACCAAAGAACCACCGGCAGCTCCTCGATCCAGTTTCTTCCGCACTTGTGCAGCCTGCGAAAGTTCTGGTCTTGAGGCCCCGCAGCACTTCAGCGTTTGTCCTCTCCGCTTGACCGTTGCTTCTCGGGTGAGCAACAGAAGCGAAGAAGACCTTGGCGCCAAGATCTTGGACATACTGCATGAAGGTGCGGCTCGTAAATTGCGTGCCGTTGTCGGTGATGATCCTGTTAGGAACCCCGAAACGGCAAACAATCGACCTGAAGAACTTGACTGCTGACTGTGTTGTCACCTTCCTCACTGGTTCCACTTCCGGCCACTTTGTGAACTTGTCGATTGCAACGTACAAGAACTCAAAGCCCCCGACAGCTCGGGGGAAGGGGCCGAGGATGTCGAGCCCCCAGACCAAAAATGGCCAGGATAAAGGGATCGTCTGGAGAGCTTGAGCTAGCTGGTGTATCTGTTTGGAATGGAACTGGCACGCTTCACACTTGGTTACTTGTGCAGTTGCATCCTGGAGGGCTGTCGGCCAGAAGAAGCCTTGTCGGAATGCTTTGCCGGCAAGTGCTCTTGCGCCAATGTGGTGACCACATATGCCTCCATGTATCTCTGCCAATAGCTGTTGTCCATCTTCCCGGCGAATGCACTTCAATTTCACACTGTTGAGTCTTATTCTATACAGTGTGTTGTCGACAAACTTGTACATACTTGACTGCCGGGCTACTCTTTCCGCTTCTTCTTGCTCTTCGGGAAGCTCTCCTGTCTGAAGGAAACGGACGATCTGCTGCGCCCATGCTGGAGCTTGCGGCTCGACAACAAGGGCTAAAGGCATATCTGTTGCTATGGGAACATCCGCTTCTACGGCAAGAACCTGCGGTTCGGCCGGAGCGTGATATTCCCCGGCAAGCTTGCCGGAGCAAAACTTTTCGGGAGCGTCTGCTTCAACGGAACAAACCAAGAGGTTCACCGGAGCAGACTGCTCCTCAGCACTCTTGGCGTCGATCTTGGGGACCTTCTTGGCGGCGGCTTCGGGAAGTTCTGCCGGAAAGTAGTCACCAGAAACCAACTTCCTCTTCTTATTCTGTCCAGTTGATGGTGTCACGGATGGTTGAGTCAGCTTGAGCACAAAGATCCCTGGTTCCACAGGCAACTTTAGTGCAACGCACTTTGACAGGCCATCAGCAATGTCGTTCTGAGCTCGCGGAACATGCTCCATTTGCAGGCCGTCAAAGTGTTCTTCTAGCTTTCTCACTTCATCAACATAAGCTTCCATCAATGGACTCTGGTAGTTCTTGTTCACTTGGCGGACGACAAGCTACGAGTCACCCCTTACAATGAGTTTCTTGATCCCAAGGTCGGCTGCGATTCTGAGGCCGGCAAGCAAACCCTCATACTCTGCAGTATTGTTCGTTGCTTGCTCCTTGGGAAAGTGCATCTGGACTACGTGCTTGAGGTGCTCTCCGGTGGGTGCGATCAGCAGCACGCCAGCACCGGCGCCTTGCAGCGAGAAGGCACCATCAAAGTACATCAGCCACTCTTTGCTTGCCTCTTTGACGGGGATGCTCGTCTCTGGAATTTCTTCGTCTGGTGTCGGCGTCCATTCCGCTATGAACTCTGCCAATGCCCTGCTTTGGATCGTCGCAGTGCTCTCAAACTTGAGGCCAAAGCTTGACAGTTCCAAAGCCCACTCGACAATCCTGCCTGTTGCTTCTGGATTCTGCAGTATCCTCTTCAGCGGAAAGCGAGTGACAACTGTGATCTCGTGTGCCTGGAAGTAATGGCGCAGCTTTCTTGAGGCCATGAGAAGGCCAAAAAGCAATTTTTGCACATCAGAGTACCTTGACCTAGCCCCCTGGAGAAGGGAGCTGACAAAGTAAACTAGGCGCTGCACCATCTTCTTCTGCACCTCCTTGCACGTCAGCGCAGATTCAACTTTGTCGGGGCCAGAGCTTGTCGGAGAAGCCCCCTGCTTGTTGCTGGATTCACTTGCGGCGGTTGCTGGCTCATCGTCCGCCTCCCTCTCCGCTACTAACGCAGCACTAACCGCTTGATTGGTTGCTGCCAGATATAGCAGCAACTTCTCTTGTGGCTTAGGTGCGACAAGTATTGGAGTGGAGGACAGGTATCTCTTCAAGTCCTGCAGCGCGGCCTCCGCTTCTGGAGTCCATTTCATTGGACCTGCCTTTTTCAATATTTTGAAAAACGGCAGGGCACGCTCAGCAGACTTAGAGATAAACCTGCTGAGAGCAGCCACGCAACCGGCAAGCCTTCGCACATCTTTGACGCGCTTCGGTGCTTCAATCTGCTCGATGGCCTTGATCTTGTCGAGGTTGGCTTTAATTCCCCGCTGAGACACAAAGAACCCGAGAAGCTTGCCGGAAGGGACTCCAAACACGCACTTCTCGGGGTTGAGCTTGAGGTTGATCTTGCGCAGATTTGCAAAAGTTTCATCTAGATCTTGAATCAGAGTAGCCTTGCTTTTGCTCTTGACCACTATATCATCCATGTAGGCTTCCACATTTCTGTGTATCTGTGGCTCAAAAGCGACATGGACTACCCTTGCAAATGTTGAACCAGCATTCTTGAACCCAAAGGGCATCCGTACAAAACAGTATGTGCCGCAAGGGGTGATAAATGCGGTTTTTTCCTCATCCTCTTCTGCCATGAAGATCTAATGGTATCCTGAGTATGCATCAAGAAATGAAAGCAAATCACATCCGGCTGTGGAGTCAACAATCTGGTCAATACGTGGCAAGGGAAATGGGTCTTTGGGACAGGCTTTATTAACATCAGTGAAGTCAATACAAAGTCTCCATTTCCCGTTAGCCTTGCACACAACAACAGGATTGGCCAACCACGTGGGATGGAGCACTCCTCTGACAAGGCCTGCTGCTTCCAACTTCTTGATTTCTTCTGCGATGAATTCTTGGCGCTCCACTGCCTGCTTCCTGACTCTCTGCTTGACGGGCCGCGCATGAGGACAGACGGCAAGGTGGTGCTCGATTACTTTCCTGGGAACACCGGGGATATCAGACGGTTGCCATGCAAACACGTCGACATTCGCCCGCAGGAAAGCAACGAGCGCGCTCTCCTATTTGGGGTCAAGCGTGGCACTGATGGTGAAGGTACCACCAGTGCCGTCCTCCTTGGCGGACACCTTCTTGGTCTCGGGTGGAGCTGCCATCGTCTTCTTGCACTTGCCGGTGGAGCTCGATGGTGCGTCCTCGACGGTAGCGCAGCACTCCGAAGAGGTGCGCTTGCCGGAGTGGGCATCAGAGTTCTTGCCGAACTTTGTCTTCTTCTTCCCCCCGGGAGCTTTAGCGGCAAGTGTGTTGTGATCAGCTGCGGCTGCTGCTTCCCGGTAGATCTTATCGGCGCAGATAAGGGCATTCCTTCTTGTCGCCGGGGACAGAAATGACACTTATCGGGCCTGGCATCTTGAGCATGTTGTATGCATAGTGAGAGGCTGCCATAAACTTGGCGAGCGCTGGACGGCCAAGGATCCCATTGTAGGGCAATGGAAAATCGGCAACGTCAAATGTGACCCTCTCAGTTCTGAAATTCAGCTCGCTGCCAAATGTGACCGGCAGCGTGATCTTTCCCTTCGGCTTGCTTCTTCCCGGGCTGATTCCTTGGAATGTGCCGGTCTCCTCGAGCTCGCTATCAGGGATCTGGAGTTTCTGAAGGACCGCGGAGGAGATCAGATTCAAGCCGGCCCCGCCGTCAACTAGCATCTTCGTGACCTTGAGGTTGCGGATAGTTGGTGAAACCAACATCGGCAAGCACCCGACCGCAGTTACGCGATCAGGGTGATCCTCAATGTCGAAGATGATAGGCGTGCTGGACCATTTCAGAGGCTTGCGTGACTCTACGGATGGTTCCGCTGCATTAACCTCCCGCATCCACTGCTTGAGTTGGCGGTGCGAAGTATGCAGAGAAGCACCACCGTCAACGCACAAGACCTCTGTAGCTTTCTGAAATTCCTGCTCATCGGCCTCATCATCATCCATGTCTTCGTCATCGTCGTCGTCTTCATCCTTGTCGCGGCCACGGGGAGGCCTATCTCCTTGCCGCTGCTTGGCCTTGCTGCGGTGTCCTCCTCGGCCGGGACGGTTCTTGATGGATCCACCAGTTCCTTCCTGGGCCTTCTCCTTGTCGCGCCGCTCGTACTCAGCTTTCTGTTGCTCAACAAGATGTTCGACTTTCTTGTAGTTCTGGAGATCGTGACCCTTGGTGCGGTGAATCTTACAATACTACTTGCCGGAGCTGTCCTGCTTGTCGGCGGCTGCCACAGGCTGGGCCTCTTTGTCGGAGCCACCAGCTTTAGCTTCCTTGGCGCCACCTCCGTTGCCGGTCTGCTCGACAGCTAGCACTTCCTTGCCCTTTTTCCTTCTGTTGTTCCGCCGCCGACCTTTCCTTGTCGGGGCGGCATCCTCACTGTCGGATCCTCCTGCTCCTGTACTCTCTCCGGGGAGCCTCCTCCCCTCTTCAGCGCATGCACACTTGTCAGCCAGGGCGTAAAGCTCGCTGACATCTCTGATCTTACACATCGCCATCTCCTCCCTCATCCTTCGATTTCGCACGTTCTGATGGAATGCGCTGATGATCGTGGCGGGGTGGACGTCTGGGATGTTGTGCTGTACACGGCTGAATCTCTGAATGTACTTGCGCAGTGGCTCTCCTTCCTTCTGGGCGAGCAGATGAAGATCGCTCTCTTGGCCATGTGGCTTGTGGACGCCTGTAAAGGCGCCGACAAACTGATGGCATAAATCTGCCCAAGAGGAGATGGAATTGTCCGGCAAGTGCATGAGCCAGGACCTGACGTTGGGCTTGAGTACCAGCGGGAAGTAGTTGGCAAGGATCTTGTCGTCCCGTCCCCCGGCAGCCTGCACCGCGATGGTGTAGATGCTGAGAAACTCCAACGGATGCGTCTTGCCATCGTACTTCTCTGGTACGTCTGGTTTGAAATTCTTTGTGCTGGGCCACTGGACTTGCCGCAGCTCACGGGTGAACGCAGGACAACCTACCGCGTACGGCAGATCGCCTGGTTCCCCTGGCGCATGCATGTCAACAGAGGCCCAGCGCGCTTGTCGGATTGACGTCGCGCTTCTCTTCGGCGCTCGATGCGGGTTCGAGCGTCTTCTTGTTGTCGTTCATGCAGAACTTGGCGCTGGTCGCGACGAGCTCGTGGGTACGACGACGCGGTGGAGCCGCTGTCGGGGTGGACCCGGCGAGTCGGCGATTTTGGCCTTCGTAGTGGAGAGTGCATGGAATTCGCACCTCCCCCGGTCTTGTTGCCATCGGCTCGCGTCTGGCTGTCCTGCCGCGGCAGCGAGGTGCTTGGTTGCCACGCAGTGTCGCCGTTGGCGAAGCCGATGAGGCTCTGGATAGTGGCCCTCCATTCGTCGGTCTTGTCCGCTGTCGGAGGATAGTCTAGGAGCAGTTGAGCTCGCGCCAAGGCTTCTGCTGGAGTGGTGGGCGGCGGAGGTGAACGGTGCGAGGAGTGGGGCGTGCTCGGACTCCTAACTACGTTAGAAGGAGCAGTGCCCCGTCCAGGCGACCGTACTTCGCTCGAGCCAGCATGTTGACGTGCATGTTGGTCTTGAGCGCCACGAGAATCACCAGCTTGATCTTGGCCCAGTGGACGTATGGCGCTGCGAACGCCATGATGCTGCTAGTCCCACGCCTCCTGAGAGGGGCGCGGTGCGCGCATGGACGCCGAGGTCTGTGCCGCCTTGTCCTTGGACTTGGCCGCACTGAGGGCTCCCTCGTCGACGCCCATTCTTCCGCCGGCGTCCACTCCACCACCCGTTTGTTCCGGAGGCGGTGAAAGCGACGCAGACGGAACAGCTGACTCCGAATCCTTCTTCTTCGGTGGCATGTCGATGAAGACGATGAAGATTTAGCCCGCGTGCACGCCGGATCGGGTTCGCACAATCTCGACGCCCCCTACCTGGCGCGCCAAAGATGTCGGGGAAACTGATCCACCAACACCTATGGGGACCGGGCCCCTTTTGGTTCGGAGGGGGGCGGAGGCCGCGCAAAGAGCGGATCGAGGCGGTACATGCGAGTAGTTTTACCCAGCTTCGGGCCGCACGGATGCGTAAAACCCTACTGCTGCTTGTTTGTGTGTATTGAATTCTTGCTCAGGAGCGATGGACCCTGCCAGACCGAGCGTGAGAGTGTTCCTGGTGTTTCGAATGAGCCGAACCCCCTTCTACGTTGCGCTTGGGCCTCCTTTTATACTTTCAAGGGGTCACCGACAGGTGGCAACATAGACTAGAAGGGTAAAAATGGAAAAGGATGCGGTAGGTGCAGCTACCGCTACTGTGGACACAGTGCACCCTACCTAACTCTGATGGCAGGAGACAAGGTCATTGAATGCCCGTCTGAGTTGCCTAAACAGTGCAAAAAGTGACCGTTAGGAGCGCCACCATTCGCCACGATGGCCTCCTCTTCATCTCCGCTTGCCACCGCGTACCCCTGGCTGCACAGGCTCCCGCCACGCGCCCCTGAGGAAGCCTCATGGCGACACGCGGGCGGGTGCGCTGGAGCGCGGGTATGGGGTGGCAGCTGGCCCCCGGCAAGTACCTTGTCGGGGTCGTCGTCTTGTCGCGTCCGGAAGCTTGTCGCTCGCCGGATCTTGCCGGGACGTGTGGTGCGTCGCGGTAAGTTTCTTGTGGCGCCTTGGTTGGCCTTCCCGGCAAGCTCCTCTTGTCGGGGTCTTATCTCTTCATCTTAAATACTTTGTTCTTGAAGGGGCTCCAAGGGAACCCACGGAGGACCCTGGCGGTTGTTCGGCAAGCCTTGCCGCGGGGCGCTGCAACTGCCTGTGCACGAGTTCGGGATACTAGGGTACCCCTACTCTAGTACACCGACAAACTAGTAGGAGAACCAAGCAACACAATGTAAACAACCCCTGCACACAAATAACAACACCTCACAACCCGACGTGTTAAAGGGGTTGTCAATCCCTTTCGGGTAATGGCGCCAGAACAGCGTGCGATGGGAGATAAAGTTGTAAAAATGGATAGATCGAACGCCAAATAAAATAAATTGTAGCAAGGTATTTTTGGGTTTTTGGTTTAATAGATCTGAAAATAATAGCAAATAAAAAGGTAGATCGCCAAGGCAAATATATGAGAAAGAAGACCCTCGGGCCGTAGGTTTCACTAGTGGCTTCTCTTGAGAAAAATAGCAAATGGTGGGTAAACAAATTACTGTTGGGCAATTGATAGAACCTCAAATAATTATGACGATATCCGGGCAATGATCATTACATAGGCATCACGTCCAAGATTAGTAGACCGACTCCTGCCTGCATCTACTACTATTACTCCACACATCGACCGCTATCCAGCATGCATCTAGTGTATTAAGTTCATGGAAAAACGGAGTAATGCAATAAGAATGATGACATGATGTAGACAAGATACGTTTATCTATATGGTGATAGATATAGATCTCGTCTTTTTATCCTTAGTAGCAACAATACATACGTATCAGTTCCCTTTCTGTCACTGGGATCAAGCACCGTAAGACTAAACCCACTACTGGGCACCTCTTCCCATTGCAAGATAAATAGATCAAGTTAGCCAAACAAAACCCAAATATCAGAGAAGAAACACGAGGCTATAAGAGATCATGCATAAAAGAGATCAAAGAAACTCAAATACTTTCATGGATATAAAAAGATAGATCTGATCATAAACTCAAAGTTCACCGATCCCAACAAACACACCGCAAAAGAGTTACATCATATGGATCGCCTAGAGACCATTGTATTCACAATCAAGAGAGAGAGAGAGAGATGAAGCCATCTAGCTACTAACTACGGACCCAAAGGTCTACAAAGAACTACTCACGCATCATCGGAGAGGCACCAATGGAAGTGGTGAACCCCTCCGTGATGGTGTCTAGATTGGATCAGGTGGTTCTGGACTCTGCGGCGGCTGGATGAATATTTCGTCTACTCCCCTAGGGTTCCGGGATTTTTGTGGTATTTGTAGAGCAAAGAGGCGGTCCGGGGGGTATCCGAGGTAGGCACAACCCACCAGGCGCGCTTGGGCCTCCTGGCGCGCCCTAGTGGGTTGTGCCTCCCTCGGGGCACCCTGTAGGCGCAGCCAGGGCCCGTTGTGTTCCTTCTAGCCCATAAAATTCTCCATAAAGTTTTGTGGCATTTGGAATCCGTTTGATATTTGATTTTATGCGATGTAAAAAACATGGAAAAAACAGCAACTTGCACTTGGCACTATGTCAATAGGTTAGTACCAAAAATGATATAAAATGACCATAAAATGGCTATAAATGATTATAAAACATCCAAGATTGATAATAAAACAACATGGAACAATCAAAAATTATAGATACGTTGGAGACATATCAGCATCCCCAAGCTTAACTCCTACTCGTCCTCGAGTAGGCAAGTGATACAAACAGAATTTTTTATGTGGAGTGTTGTTCATCATGTCATATCATATTCTTTTCTTTATAGCATGGACAATTGGATTTTTATGTGATTCAAAGCAATAGTCTAGTTTTGACATAATAATATAGATACTCAAGCATATCAACAAGCAACCATGTCTTTCAAAATATCAACGCTAAAATAAGTTATCCCTAGCCCATCATGCTCAAACATTGATCCATTCATGAAACACACTCAAATATTAACTACACCCAATTCTTAAGCATGATCATATTACCTCCTAGTTGGTGCTTTTATAAGAGAAGATGGAGACTCAAAATAAAATTACATAAAGTAAAATAAGGCCCTTCGCAGAGGGGAGTAGGGATTTGTAGAGGTGCCAGAGCTCAAAGCGAAAAATTTGAGATAAAAACATTTTGGGAGGTGTATACATCCCACCAACAAAAACGACTTAGAGTCCCCAATACTTTCCATTCATAGATATATAATAGGCGGTTCCCAAACAGAAAATAAATTTTATTCCTTTTTCCACCATAACTTTCACTTTCCATGGCTAACCGTATCCACGGGTGCCCTCCATACCAACACTTTCCAAGGAATTTATTATTTGACAACATAAAGTAAATTCATTTCTTTTTGCATTTCGGGACTGGGCATCCCTAATACCTTTGTCTTGCTCTTGTGCAATGACTAGTGAATAAACACTCATCTTGAGAATAACACATCTAGCATGGAAAATATTAGCCACCCCTCACCGCTCCGCGAGCAAAACAAACACACAAAAGAGAAGTTTATTTTGAAAATTAGAGATGACACATGCAAATTTGCTTAGAATGACAAAAGAATACCGCATATAGGTAGATATAGTGGACTCATGTGGCAAAACTGGTTTAAAGGATTTTGGATGCACAAGTAGAGGTCATACTTACTGCAAAATGAAGGCTAGCAAAAGATTGGGAAGCGACCAACCAAGAAACGAATAATCTCATAAGCAAGCATTAAGCATAATTAACATCGAATAATGCACCACAAGTAGGATATAATTTCATTGCATGATTATTGACTTTCGTGCATGCATAGGGGATCACAAACCTTAACACCAATATTCCTACTAAAGCATAATTATTCATCAAGATGACTCACATATCACATCATCATATCTCAAAACTATTACTAAGAATCAAGTTTATTTTGTCCAATGATCTTCATGACATTTTCTTTCACTTTATCGTTCTTGGATATCTATCACTTTGGCACTAATTTTCATGTGTTGCTTTTCATAAGCTCAAACAAATTTAAGTGCAGATATGATCATAACAAATTTTCTTTCTCTCAAAATAATTTAAGTGAAGCAAGAGAGAATTTCTTAAAAAAATTACTAACTCTCAAATAAATCTAAGTGAAGCAAGAGAGCATTTTTCCAAAAATAACAAAGCACACCGTGCTCAAAAAGATATAAGTGAAGCACTAGAGCAAGGCCATTGCTCATAACAAATTTAAGTGAAGCATAGAGAGCAATTCTAACAAGTCATGACATAATTTTGGCTCTCTCAAATAGGTGTGTCCAGCAAGGATTCATGACTTAAAACACAAAATAAAACAAGCAAAGACACATATCATACAAGACGCTCCAAGCAAAACACATATCATGTGACGAATAAAAATATAGTCTCGAGTAAAATACCGATCGTTGTTGGAAGAAAGCGGGGATGCCACTCGGGGGCATCCCCAAGCTTAGTTGGTTTCTCATTCTTGGATAATAGCTTGGGATGCCGGGGCATCCCCAAGCTTAGGCTCTTATATCCTTCCTTCATCCATTGTAAGATAACCCAAAACTTGAAAACTTCAATCACACAAAACTCAACAAAGCCTTCATGAGATCCATTAGTATAAGAATAATAAATCACTACTATAACTGCTGTATCAAACCAATTCATATTTTGTTTTTGTTGTATATATTGTATTCCAACTTTTCTATGGCAAAAACTCATCAAAGAAAACCATAGAGCCATCAAAATAAGCACACAACACAAAGAAAACAGAATCTGTCAAAACAGAACACTCTGTAGCAATCTGACTATTTCGAACACTTATGTAACTCAAAAAACTCTGAAAAATTAGGACGACCTGAGAAATTTTTATATTGATCTACTGCAAGTCGAATGGGTATTTTATCGCTCTCTGGTAAAAAACGAATATTAATTTCGTGAGCGTAAAAGTTTCTGTTTTTTAGCAAGATCAAACAACTATTGCCCAAGAAGACCCTAAAGGCTTTACTTGGCACAAATACTAATTAAAACACAAAAACCACAATCATAACAGTAGCATAACTGTGCTAACACACAAAAACAAGAAGCAAAAAGAAAAAATAAATTTATTCATTGGGTTGCCTCCCAACAAGCGCTATAGTTTTACGCCCTTAGCTAGGCATAAAGCAAGGATCTAAGTTTTGTCATCTTTGGTTCGAGATCCATAAGATGCCCTCATGATTGATTCATATGGTGGCTTAATTCTTGTTCTAGGAAAGTGTTCCATACCCTTACTCAAAGGAAATTGATACTTAATATTGCCTTCTTTCATATCAATCACCACACCAATAGTGCATAAAAAACGGTCCACAAAGAATAATTGGACAAGACAGATTGCAATAAATATCAAGAACAATAAAATCTATGGGCACATAATTCCTATTTTCAAGAATAAGAACATCATTAATTATTCCCATAGGCTTTTTAATAGTAGAATCCACCAAGTGCAAATTCAAAGAACACTCTTCAAGATTAGTAAGACGAAGCACATCACATAAAGATTTTGAAATTGTACAAACACTAGCACCCAAGTCACACAAAGAAAAACACTCATAATTTTCAATCTTGACTTTGATAGTATGGTACCATTCATCATACAATTTTCTAGGAATTGAAACTTCCAATTCCAATTTTTCTTCAAGAGCTTTCATCATAGCATCAACAATATGTTTAGGAAAAGCTTTGTTTTGTTCATAAGCATGGGGTGAATTCATAATGGATTGCAACAAAGAAATGCAATCAATCAAATAGCAACTAACATAATTAAAGTCTTTGTAATCCAAAAGAGTGGGTGCATCACTAGCTAAAGGTTTGACCTCTCCAAACCCACTTTCGTTAATTTTTTCAACAAGATTTTCACCCTCCGAAATATTGGGACGCCTTCTACCTAAAGTTGACTTTTCTCATGTACCTTTTTCATCATTCTTAACTTTAATACACAAAGAATCAATAGAAGAAACACCAATCATTTTAAGATCTTCATCATTTTTGCAAGAATAATCACTAGAAAAAGCTTTTTCTAAAAATTCTCTTTTAGCTCTAAGCATAGCAATTCTTTTCTTACTTTCATCCATAGAAACATAAAGAGCTTTAATTGCATCTACTTTAGGCACAAAAAATTTCATCTTGAGATTTTCCACATCATGAGCAATTCTATCAACACTTCTAGACAAATCATCAATCTTACTCAACTTTTCTTCTATGGAAGTGTTGAAAACTTTTTGTGTGCTGATAAATTCTCTAATATTATTCTCAAGATCAGAGGTGTTCCTATTATTATTATAAAATTGATTTCCGTAGGGATAACCATAATTATTAGAGGAATTACTACGAGAAGGCCTAGGATTAAAATTACCTCTATAAGCATTGTTATTGAAATTATTTCGAGAGAGAAAATTCACATCTATGGCATCACTATTTTGCTCAATCAAAGTAGACAAAGGCATATCATTAAGATCAATAGGAGCACTTCTACTAGCAACCAATTTCACAAGAGCATCAACTTTTTCTCTCAAAGAAGAAATTTCTTCAATCGAATTAAAAAAATTTTACTAGTAGGAGCTCTTTCGGTATGCCATTGCGAATAATTTGCCATAATATTATCAAGCAATTTGGTGGCTTCACCCAAAGTAATTTCCATAAAAGTACCACCCGTGGCAAAATCTAAAATATTACGAGAGACAAAATTCAATCTCGCATAAAAAAATTGTATGATCATCCAAAGATTTAACCCATGAGTTGGGCAATTCCTTAGCATCATTTTCATCCTTTCCCAAGATTGTGCAACATGCTCATGTTCAAGTTGCTTGAAATTCATGATCTGGTTTCTAAGGGAAATATGTTTTGCGGGAGGAAAATACTTAGTGATAAAATCATCTTTGCACTTATTCCAAGAATCGATACTATTGGGAGGCAAAGAAGAGAACCAAATTTTTGCAAAAGCACGCAAGGAAAACGGAAATAATTTCATCTTGACCACATCATTGTACACATATTTTTTATTTTGCATATCACATAATTCCACAAAGGTATTAAGATGGGACGCGACATCCTCATTAGGAGTACCGGAAAATTGGTCTTTCATAACAAGATTCAGCAAAGTAGTATTAATATCACAAGTCTCCGCACTAGAGGCGGGAGGAGCAAGCGGAGTGCCGATAAAATCATTGTTGTTGGTATTTGAGAAATTGCATAACTTGGTGTTCTCTTGAGTCATGATGACTACACAACAAGATTGCACTCAAAAACAGATCCGGCAAGAAAACGACGAACGGAAAAGAGAGGCGAATAAAACGGCAATTTTTGTGAAGTGGGTGAGAAGAAAACAAGAGGCAAATGGCAAATGATGTAAATTGCGAGGAGATGAGATTTCTGATTAGGAACCTGGTTATGATGAAGATCCTCCCTAGCAACGGCGCCAGAAATGGTGCGTGGCCGGGAGACTATCTTGACTTGATCCTCCCCGGCAACCGCGCCAGAAATTCCTTTTGATGTCGCTTGAAGCTACATCGGTATTTCCCCAAAGAGGAAGGGATGATGCAGCACAGTGGCGGTAGGTATTTCCCTCAGATATGAAACCAAGGTTATCGAACCAGTAGGAGAACCAAGCAACACAACATAAACAACCCCTGCACACAAATAACAACACCACGCAACCCAACGTGTTAAAGGGGTTGTCAATCCCTTTCGGGTAATGGCGCCGGAACGATGTGTGACAGGAGATAAAATTTTAAATATGGATAGATCGAACGCCAAATAAAATAAATTGCATCAAGGTATTTTTGGGTTTTCGGTTTAATAGATCTGAAAATAAAAGCAAATAAAAAGGTATGTCGCAAAGGCAAATATATGAGAAAGAAGACCCGGGGGCCGTAGGTCTCACTAGTGGCTTCTCTCAAGAAAAATAGCAAACGGTGGGTAAACAAATTACTATTGGGAAACTGATAGAACCTCAAATAATTATGACAATATCCAGGCAATGATCATTACATAGGAGTCACGTCCAAGATTAGTAGACCGAGTCCTGCCTGCATCTATACTATTACTCCACACATCGACCGCTATCCAGCATGCATCTAGTGTATTAAGTTCATGGAAAAACGGAGTAATGCAATAAGAACGATGAGATGATGTAGACAAGATCAGTTTATCTATATGGCGGTAGATATAGATCTCGTCTTTTTATCCTTAGTAGCAACGATACATACGTGTAGGTTCCCTTTCTGTCACTAGGATCAAGCACCGTAAGATCGAACCCACTACCGAGCACCTCTTCCCATTGCAAGATAAATAGATCAAGTTGGCCAGACAAAACCCAAATATCGGAGAAGAAATACGAGGCTATAAGAGACCATGCATAAAAGAGATCAAAGAAACTCAAATACTTTCATGGATATAAAAAGATAGATCTGATCATAAACTCAAAGTTCATCGATCCCAACAAACACACCGCAAACGAGTTACATCGTATGGATCTCCAAGAGACCATTGTATTGAGAATCAAGAGAGATAGAGATGAAGCCATCAAGCTACTAACTACGGACCCAAAGGTCTATAAAGAACTACTACTCACGCATCATCGGAGAGGCACCAATGGAAGTGGTGAACCCCTCCGTGATTGTGTCTAGATTGGATCTGGTGGTTCTGGACTCTGCGGCAGCTGGATGAATATTTCGTCGACTCCCCTAGGGTTCTGGGATTTTTGGGTATTTATAAAGCAAAGAGGCGGTCCGAGGGGCACCCGAGGTGGGCACAACCCATCAGGGCACGCATGAGCCTCCTGGTGCGCCCTGGTGGGTTGTGCCTCCCTCGGGGCACCCCCCAGGCGCGGTCAGGGCCTGTTGTGTTCCTTATGGCCCATAAAAATTCTCCGTAAAGTTTTGTAGCATTTGGACTCCGTTTGATATTGATTTTCTGCGATGTAAAAAACATGGAAAAAACAGCAAGTGGCACTTGGCACTATGTCAATAGGTTAGTACCAAAAATGATATAAAATGACTATAAAATGATTGTAAAACATCCAAGATTGATAATAAAACAGCATGGAACAATAAAAAATATAGATACGTTGGAGACGTATCACCGCCGACGCCCCTCTCCCCTCTCTCCCAGCCGACGCCCCTCCGACGACGACCATGACCGAGCGCTACCCCGATGATGGAGCGACGCCTAACGGCTTCGGCCACCACCACCTGCACGAGGATGAGGCTCGCCTCCTCTACGAGACGGACTACCCGGCGCTACCGGACATGCAGGTGCCAGGCTAAAAGTGCAACTATCCTTGGGTGCTTTTGGTAATTGATACGTCTCCAACGTATCTATAATTTTTGATTGCTCCATGCTATATTATCTACTATTTTGGGTAATATTGGGCTTTATTTTCCACTTTTATATTATTTTTGAGACTAACCTATTAACCGGAGGCCCAGCCCAGATTTGTTGTTTTATGCCTATTTCAGTGTTTTGAAGAAAAGGAATATCAGACGGAGTCAAAACGGAACAAAATCAACTAGAGAAGTTATTTTTGGAACGAAAGCCACCCGATGGACTTGGACCCCACGTCAAGGAAGGAAGGAGGAGCTCACGAGGGTAGGGCGCCCCCCCTAGGGCGCGCCCCCTGCCTCGTGGGGCCCTCGTGGCTCCCCTGGCGTGCTTCTTCCGCCTATATAACTCCATATACCCTAAAACTTCCAGAACGCATAATAGATCGGGAGTTCCGCCTCCAGAAGCCTCCGTAGCCACTAAAAACCAATCTAGACTCGTTCCGGCACCCTGCCGGAGGGGGGAATCCCACTCCGGTGGCCATCTTCGTCATCCCGGTGCTCTCCATGATGAGGAGGGAGTAGTTCTCCCTCGGGGCTGAGGGTATGTACCAGTAGCTATGTGTTTGATCTCTCTCTCTCGTGTTCTTGATTTGGCACGATCTTGATCTATCGCGAGCTTTGCTATTATAGTTGGATCTTATGTTTCTCCTCCCCCTCTTCTCTCTTGTAATGAATTGAGTTTCCCCTTTGAAGTAATCTTATCGGATTGAGTCTTTAAAGATTTGAGAACACTTGATGTATGGCTTGCCATGGATATCTGTGGTGACAATGGGATACCACGTGCCACTTGATGTATGTTTTGGTGACCAACTTGCGGGTTCATGAACCTATGCATAGGGGTTGGCACACGTTTTCGTCGTGATTCTCCGGTAGAAACTTTGGGGCACTCTTTGAGGTTCTATGTGTTGGTTGAATAGATGAATTGAGATTGTGTGATGCATATCGTATAATCATACCCACGGATACTTGAGGTGACATTGGAGTATCTAGGTGACATTAGGGTTTTGATTGATTTGTGTCTTAAGGTGTTATTCTAGTACGAACTCTAGGGCTGTTTGTGACACTTATAGGAATAGCCCAACGGATTGATTGGAAAGAATAACTTTGAGGTGGTTTCGTACCCTACCATAATCTCTTCGTTCGTTCTCCGCTATTAGTGACTTTGGAGTGACTCTTTGTTGCATGTTGAGGGATAGTTTTATGATCCAGTTATGTTAGTATTGTTGAGGGAACTTACACTAGCGAAAGTATGAACCCTAGGCCTTATTTCCACGCATTGCAATACCGTTTACGCTCACTTTTATCATTAGTTACCTTGTTGTTTTTATATTTTCAGATTACAAAAACTATTATCTACTATCCATATACCACTTGTATTACAATCTCTTCGCCAAACTAGTGCACCTATACAATTTACCATTGTATTGGGTGTGTTGGGGACACAAGAGACTCTTTGTTATTTGGTTGCAGGGTTGCTTGAGAGAGACCATCTTCATCCTATGCCTCCTACGGATTGATAAACCTTAGGTCATCCACTTGAGGGAAATTTGCTACTGTCCTACAAACCTCTGCACTTGGAGGCCCAACAACGTCTACAAGAAGAAGGTTGTGTAGTAGACATCAGTAATTCCTAACAACATATAGCTCATTGAACTTATGCTCTTTCAAGATGATCATTTCAGAAAGTTCAATGATTGGCATGGCATGGACTAGGAATGTGGACCCCTCAAAATGCTAAGGACACATATTGGCTCAAGCTCAAGACTCTACATTTTCATTTTTAGTGATCCAAGATCACATTGAGTCCATAGGAAAAGCCAAAACTATTAAAAGGGGATGAGGTGTTGCTTAATGGCTTGCTTGCTCAAAATGCTTAGTGATATGCTCCAAAAGCCCTCAATCACTTTCTCATATCCACATATGTCCCAAACCAAAAGTCAAACCCAGCCCCACCGATTTGCTCTATCCGGCGCCACCGAGTTCATTTGACATAGCCACTGCGAAAAACCCTAGTCAGTTCGGTCTCACCGATAGGGATCTTGGTCTCACTGAGATGGGATTGCAAACTCTCTGTTTCCCTTCGTAACATTTCGATCTAACCGAGATGAGCGATCGGTCCCACCGAGCTCGCAATGCAAACTCTCTGTTTCCCTTTCGTAACGTTTCGGTCTCACCGAAATGAGCGATTCGGTCCCACCGAGTTTGCCTGACCAATTCTCTGTTTGCCTATTACAGAAATCGGTCTCACCGAGTTTATGTGATCGGTCTCACTGAGATTACATTATGCCCTAACCCTAATGAAATCGGTACCACTGAGTTGACATGTCAGTCCCACCGAAAAGCCTAACGTTCACATTTTGAACTAAATCGGTCTGACCGAGTTTCATGATTCGGTCCCATCGAGTTTGGTAAATTGTGTGTACGGTTAGATTTTGTGTGGAGGCTATATATGCCCCTCCACCCACTCTTCCTTCATAGAGAGAGCCATCAGAATGTGCCTACACTTCCAGCATTCATTTTCTGAGAGAGAACCACCTACTCATGTGTTGAGACCAAGATATTCCATTCCAACCACAAGAATCTTGATCTCTAGCCTTCCCCAAGTTGCTTTTCACTCAAATCATCTTTCCACCAAATCCAAATCTGTGTGAGAGAGTTGAGTGTTGGGGATACTATCATTTGGAGCACAAGAGCAAGGAGTTCATCATCAACACACCATATATTACCTTTGGGAGAGTGGTGTCTCCTAGATTGGTTAGGTGTCACTTGGGAACCTTCGTCAAGATTGTGGAGTTGAACCAAGGAGTTTGTACGGGAAAGGAGATCGCCTACTTCGTGAAGATCTACCCTAGTGAGGCAAGTCCTTCATGGGCGATGGACATGATGGCATAGACAAGGTTGCTTCTTTGTGGACCCTTCGTGGGTGGAGCCCTCCATGGACTGGCGCAACCGTTACCCTTCGTGGGTTGAAGTCTCCATCAATGTGGATGTACGATAGCACCACCTATCGGAACCACAACAAAAATCTCCGTGTCTACACTGTGTTTGCTCCCTCCAAACTCCTCCCTTTACCTTCATATGCAATGTTTTACATTCCTCTGCTATACTCTTAGATTTGCATGTTGAGGTTGATTGCTTGACTTGTGATAAGTTGCTAAAATCTACCAAGACTTAAAATTGGGAAGGCTAGATTTTTATTTGCTCAACTGGTCTAATCACCCCCCTCTAGACATACTTTCGATCATACAAGTGGTATCCGAGCTTTGGTGTCCATTTGCCTTGATTTCCATAGCTTTGGTGATCATATCCTTGGTTTCACAACCTAGGAGAGTATGGCGTCTAGCAAGGGAAATTACCACCATAGAGGTCCTTACTTTGATGGTACCAATTTTGCTAGTTGGAAGCATAAGATGAAAATTCATATTCTTGGACATAACCCCGTCATTTGAGCTATTTTGTGTATTTGCTTGCAAGGTGAATTCTTTGATGGGAGAGAACCAAACCGTGAAGCTACCACAGAAGAGTTGAAGATGCTGCAATACAACGCTCAAGCTTGCGATATCCTCTTTAACGGATTGTGACCCAAAGAATTCAACAAAATCAGCCGTCTTGAGAATGCAAAGGAAATTTGGGATACTTTGATTGATATGCACGAGGGTACCGACTCCGTCAAGGAATCCAAATTGGATGTGCTTCAAAGTCAACTTGACAAGTTCAAAATGAAGGATGGTGAAGGTGTCACTGAAATGTACTCTAGGCTTGCTCTCATCACAAATGAGATTGCCGGCTTAGGAAGTGAAGAGATGACCGACAGATTCATCATCAAGAAGATCCTAAGAGCCTTGGATGGAAAATATGATACCGTGTGCACTTTGATCCAAATGATGCCCAATTACAAAGATCTCAAGCCAACGGAAGTCATTGGAAGAATTGTTGCTCATGAGATGTCACTCAAGGATAAGGAAGAGCTTCACAACAAGACAAGTGGTACTTACAAAGCCTCATGTGACGCTCCTACATCATCAAGTGAGAAACAAACCTTCAATGAGGAATTGAGCCTAATGGTGAAGAACTTCAACAAGTTCTACAAGAGTAGAAGCAAGGAAAGAAGTTCCAAGTCAAGGTCCTACAATGACAAAAGATATTCAAGTCGTGAGCATAATTGCTACAATTGTGGAAGACCCAGACACTACTCCAATGAGTGTACGACTCCCTACAAAAGAAGAGAAGACTCACCCAAAAGGAGAAGTAGAAGAGAAGAATCACCTCCAATAGAGAGAAGGAGTAGAGATGATCGTTATGAACGAAGAACCTCTCGGAGAAGCAAGGATTCAGAAAGAAAGGACAAGTCATCAAGGAGCTACACAAAACAAAGACATCAAGCTCACGTTGGTGAATGGATATCCGGCTCCGACTCCGACCATCACTCCAAAAGAAGTTATCACTCCGACTCCGAATATATTCAAGATGAAGGTGTTGCCGATCTAGCACTTGTGTCAACCAACTACTACGACATATTTGACTCACCAAATGAAGGAATTGGAAGATGCTTCATGGCTAAAGTCCCAAAGGTATCACACTCCGAATATGTTGATTTCAATAGTGATGAAGATGACTTGGTAGGTGATGATGATTTACCTGTTGACAACTCTAGTGACGAAACTATGATGAACTTGCTATTAATCATGCTAATCAAGATAAAGTGAATGATGATGATGATGAGAAGGAGATTGAGCGTCCAACTAAAGAACTAAACACTCTTGAGTTAGCTCATGAAATTACCTTGGAAAATCATCGAGAACTTTTAAAGACTCATGAGAAGCTACGCTTTGAAAAGCTCAACCTTGAGCAAGAGCATGGGTTCTTAAAAGCAGTCAAAGATGATCTTCGCAAGAAAAGTTCTTCTTAGATCGCCGAACATTTACTCTTGTCTACTTACATGCCACAAGTAAAATCTAGCAACAAGAGTAAGAAATATTCTTCTTCTAGTAGTAACAATAATCATGTTAAATCCAATGTTGTTGCTTCTAGTGGTACTCTTGATTCCACTAATGATTCTCTTAGCCAAGTTACACTTGAGCAAGAAAATAGCTTATTGAAGGGAATTATAGAGAAAGGTGTTTACAAGAGCCTTGCCGGAAGTAAGAAATTTGAGAAAATTGTACGCAAGCAAGGAAGGCACCGGAAGAATCAAGGTGTTGGTTTTGAACAAAAGTTCAATGCCAATGGAGTTGAGTGGGAAGAAGATCAATACCCCCAAGACGAAGTTTGTTCCTCAACAAGAGAAGTATGATCCTACTTCTTTCAAGGGGACACAAGCTCAAGATGATCTTCCACCACAAGACCACAAGCAAAAAGGCAAGGACAAGCTTCAAGAAGAAATTGGTGCATTTAAAGAAGCTCCCAAGGCCTTGGTCAAGTGGGTTCCCAAGACTACATCAAGTTCTAGTTCATCAAGTATGACTACAACTCCAAGGATTCCCATCAAGATGATGTGGATCCTGAATAAGAAGAACTAGAGAGTTCTTGAGGGTGACTCCGCCAACATACTCCATTCATATCATTTTGGCGAGGACAAGTGCAAACAACTTCCACATGTTGCACTAGTTCAAGGAGTCACAAACCCTCTTGTTGGTAAGACAAGGGACAAGGTAACCTAATGCTCTCATGGACATCATCATGTATGAACTTCATTCTATTTCCATGGATATCTTTGTTTGTTCCTTGTGGGACTAACCCATGTAGGTATTGAAAGTGCAACTCACTCCAATGGATTGCTCCGAATAATCTACATCAACCTTGAGCATCCAAATCTTCAACATTTACATGAAGTCATCATCGACAAAACCCAAGGTTAGTTCATCCCTCTTAGGAGGGATATCACATCTAGGGGGAGCTTTACTCTAAGAATTGAGCTAAAGCAACTCTAATGGTGTGAACACAACAATGCTTTATGCAAAATTGGTAACCCCACTTGTGCTTAAACGATGAGTATGACCTATGATCAAATGTTCTCATTTGACTCCTAAGTCAATATACTCATATATAGATGACCTGGTCATCGCCAATTGCTTGATAGATGCTAGAGTGTTTGTGCATGCTTTGTCACATATTTCATTTGCCATTTTATTGTGTGAGCATGTTGGTTGCATATTTTACTCATTCGAGGACATCCATTTGTTGCCTTGATTGTTTGGCTCTTTTTCTTTTGCCAAATGGATGGACAAGAATGCCTAAGAACCTCCTATAGCTATCTATGCTTTTCTCGTCTCAAACTCTATTCATGCTACATCACAAAGTTTGATCAAGTCAGATTCGAACACTCTGTGTGAGGAGCTCTCAGAGTCCCCGATTCGTCATAAACTTAAACTTCCAAAACCTCTCTGTGCATTTCGGTCAACGGAATTCAACCCCGCCGTTGCCGCCGTAGCAAGCTCATCACCGAACTAGGGTTTGAGTTCGAAACTTTGTGTTGTTCCTTACTCTGATTCTTAGCACAAAGCAAATGCCATGTTCTCTACCACGTATGAGATCATTCTTTCCAACAAGAACATCCCTTAGATTAGATTTGATTCGAAAATTTAGGGTTAGGTTTCCGCCGAACTCATCTCGGACCGACCGAGTTGTGGAAATCGGTCTCACCAATTTGGCCTAGGCCATTGCACTTGCACTTTTCGGTCTGACCGAAAGTTCCAAATCGGTGTGACCGAGTTCAACTCTCTATGAAACCCTAGCAATCTCGGAGTCACCAAACTGTGTCTCGGTCTGACCGATTTCACTAGTTTAGACTCCAAAAGTTGCTTCGGTGTCACCGAGTTTAACAAATCATTAGCTCCGAAATGCTTTCTGTGGAAAACTAGAACTAAGTTTTTGACTCATTCGTTTTGCAAAAACTCCGCACTTTGTGATGCTCATCCACTCTATCTCATATATAACTATTCACAGGATCAGCAGTCAGTTTGCTTTGCCATAATGTCAGATCAGAGTGATAGCCAAAATAAGTCAGAAGAGCAGGTGAACCTGAGTGAGGGCACTAGTCCGTCAGGCGGTTATGATGAGGGTAGCAGGAGCACCCCAAGCAACTTGCCCAAAGTAGCTACAAGGACAAGGAGGAAGAGAAACTCTAACTCAAAGGATGAGGATTATGTTGCTGCTGAGGAGGAGGTCAGCTCTATAACGCCCACAATGCGGCTATATCTCCCACGTGCCGGGGCACGACTTAGAGGCATAGCCGCATGGTGGTTTTGTCGCAAGAGAGGTAATCTTCACACAATCCCATGTACTAAATAAGAAAGGGATAAAGATTTGGCTTACAATCGCCACTTCACACAATACATAAATAATTCATACATCATTCAAATACACTCATAGACCGACTACAGTCAAAACCGAATAAAAGGAAGATAAACCCCAAATGCTAGATCCCCGATCGTCCCAACTGGGCTCCACTACTGATCATCAGGAAACGAAACATAGTAATGACCAATGTCCTCGTCAAACTCCCACTTGAGTTTGGTAACATCGCCTGCACTGGTATCATCGGCACCTGCATCTGTTTGGAAGTGTCCGTGAGTCACGAGGACTCAACAATCTCACACCATGAGACCAAGACTATTTAAGCTTATGGGTAGGATAAGGTCATGAGGTGGAGCTGTAGCAAGCGCTAAGCAAATATGGTGGCTAACATGCGCGAATAAGAGTAAGATGAGAAGCTACGCAGCGGTCGAGAAGCTAGAAGTGATCAAGAAGTGATCCTGAAACTACTTACGCACAAATATAACCCAAAACCGTGCTCACTTCCCGGACTCCACCGAAAAAAGACCATCACGGCTACACACGCAGTTGATTCATTTTAATTAAGTCAAGTGTCAAGTTCTCTACAACCAGATATTAACAAATTCCCATCTGCCACATAACCACGGGCACGGCTCTCGAAAGTTTATACCCTGCAGGGGTGTCCCAACTTAGCCCATCACAAGCTCTCACGGTCAATGAAGGATATTCCTTCTGCCGGAAAGACCCGATCAGTCTCGGAGTCCCAGTTACAAGACATTTCGACAATGGTAAAACAAGACCAGCAAGACCACCCGACTGTGCCAACAAATCCCGATAGGAGCTGCACATATCTTGTGCTTAGGGCACACCGGATGAGCAATCCATACAACTAAAACTAGCCCTCAAGTTTCCCCGAGGTGGCGCTGCAAAGGGCTCTAGTTTGGACCAACACTCAAAGGAGCACTGGCCCGGGGGGTTAAAATAAAGATGACCCTCGGGCTCGCGAAAACCCAAGGGAAAAGTGTAACATCCCAAATTTTCAATTTGGAATGTTATACAATAGATCATTTTGCATAGCATATTTTATTGCATTTTGGTTGATCCTAGAAATTTCACGCAACTCAAGGACCCACAGAGAGAGTTGGGGATTTCGTTATTTTCATATTTGAGTTTTCTCAAATTTTGAAAACAGGATCATTTGATTTTATTTATTTTATCTTCAATTATTTCTATTATAAAAATATGAGAGAGGGAATAAAACGACTTTCCCGAAATAAAGAAATATTGAGGATTTAATAATAAAATCAAATAAGATTTTATTTTGGACTTATTTGCTATTTTATTTGAATTTAGGAAAAATGCACATTTTTCAAAGTTGCATTTAGGCCCCAAATAAATGTTCATCCTGTGCGGCTTGATTTTAGAACCCGGGAAAAATTTATTTCGGAATTTTTGGAGTCGGTTTAGTATTCCTTTTGTTTTTTTCCTGAGCATAATTATTTTAAAAAAAGAGTCCGAACCGACCTTGGGCCGTGTCCGGCCAGGACTCCGCCTGGCCGGGGGCTTTATATAGCGCGCCACCCGGGCCGCCTCAGCCCAAAGCCGCCGCCGCCGCCCAAACCCTAGTCGTCGCCCGCCCTAAGCGCCGTCACCGCCGCGCCGCCGCCGCTGGAGCCCCGCCGCCGCCCGCTGTTTTTTTTTTAGAAAACCGTTGGTTTTCACTGGGGTTTTTTCGGTTTTTTTATTCATTTTTTAGATAGATCAGTTTTTTTCTCGGTTTAGTTAATTAGCGAGCGTTCGCTCGTTCGTTCATTTTAACGAACGCGTTCATCGTTTAGATCCAGATAACGAACATTCGTTCGTTAATCTATTCGTCGTTTTTCTTTTTCTCGGACTAAATCCGCGATTTTTCTGATCACGATTTCTGATCCGATTTTCGTTCTAGTATAACTTTTCGCTCGTTTATCGGAATCAGGCGATTCAAGCGCCTGGAGTTTCGTCTCGAAACCCTCTTTCCGTTTAACCAACTCAAACCAGTTTTTGCCTTTGTAAAATTTGTCCTAGATCCAGAATAGTAAACGAAGCTTGTTTTCTTTTGCCGTTTGTCTTTCGTTGCTTCGTTCGATTTGATTCTTTTTGCCAACCGGAGTTCTTAAGTTGATCTTTCTGGTTAGATCTCTTATTGGAGTTTTACCTATGCATTAGTCGAGTACTTATTGTATGCTTGTTTGTTTGCGATAGAGTACCCGGAGTGCACCGCTTGCTACTTGGAATCGCTAGGTTTTGCGGATCATCAGCAAGGCAAGTAACACTTTGATCATACTTCCTATTACCTAGTTTTTATTGCATTAGATCAAGCCTCACACATTGCATGATTAGGATCTAATTAAATTGTGGGTTTGGGAAGTAGATGAGGTAGTACCTATTACCTGTTTTATTATCAAACCTTTGGGAGTTACTTCTACATTTGCTTATTATGCCATGCTATGCTAGTAGACGTGGATTGGGTGAGTGAAATCTATGACAGGTGTGAGTTTGATAATTAATGGTTTATCTAAGGTGGCAACTTTAATACACATCTGGGTGGACTGAGGCACCTGGGTATTCAAGTGACTGCCTGTTTTTCTTTTGGACCGCCACCCGGGCTCAAAGGGATCATGAGATTATTCATACTAGAAACTTCTGTGAGCAGCCACAAGATACTATGGGCTCTAGCATAGTTGACTAAGTTGTGCGAACTCTTACAGTGGTAGACTAGCAGATGTAGGGGAAATTAGGTGTGACGGTCTACCCATTCGTAAGGTGTGAGTGCTTCTGAAAGACTATGTCTCGATCATCCGTTTCTCAAACACCATGTAGTGCGAGAATCCCAATGGAGGAGATCGAGTCTTGTGGGGAAAAGTGCGCAAACCTCTGCAGAGTGTATAAACTAATCATGGTTAGCCGTGTCCCCGGTTATGGACGTCTTGAGTATCTAGTACTTGGATTATCATGTGAATCTCATCATGTTACTCTAAATAATTTTGTTGGGTTTTAATGATGATGTTTAATTGGGATTGAGAGGGTGTCTACACTCTCAATGTTTAACAACCACCCTGATAGTTAAATAAAATGTATTCCTTTGCAGTAGGGGAAAATTGGCTTTACGCAAAACTGTAACCATAGAGCTTTCCACCAGCCAAATATGCATGTAGTATAGTCTTATTCTTTCATTGCTCTCTATGTGTTACATTGCCAGCATATTCCAAGTGCTGACCCGTTTCGGGCTGCAACATTCATGTTGCAGACTTTTCAGACGACGAGTAAGGTGCCTTTAGGTCGTGGTTCTATACTCAGTGATGCCGTTGGAGTTGATGGACTCACTTAGCTTCCAAGCCTTCCGCTGTTATCGTTATTAGATGGCCTTAAGCCATATTTATTGTAATAAGTTCTCTTTTGAGACTCGATGTAATAAGTGTGTGATTGCTACTCTGTTATAAATCCTTCTAGTACTGTGTGGTGTCAGCATTACTGATCCAGGGATGACACCAGAGCACGGTGATTGGACCGTTTGAGGTCTGGTCGCTACATGATGGTATCAGAGCACACGCTGACTGTAGGACACGACCACTAAGCTAAAGCCCTTGATCACTACTCACTCTTCTCATTCTGACTCCTCATCTTTTCTACTCTTTTAGGATGGCAGATGCAAGGAACAAGTTCACACAACCGGATGAAGTTACACCCTTTGGACGTCACTTGAAGGAAGTCACTAGATATCTGAACATAGGAGTACCAAGCTTCACCGGAACCTACAACTCCACTTTACTTGAAGAGCGCTGGATGATTCAAGTTCAAATTCCAGGAAGGACGTTCATGCCAGTCACTGAGCCCATAGAGTTTTCCTTTGATGCACCAACCTGGAGTCTAGGAAAGAGCATGGAAGCTCACATTGCCATGGGACGCATTGGAGAATTTTACCGCAATGATCTCAAGGATACTATCTACCAGATTTATGGGCGCCGAGATGAGCACTGGGAGATGATCAGCACCAGGAAGGATAGATCAATTGCAGCTTTTATCCAGAAGTTAAACCAGCACATTTGACGTTAGGAGAACCAGATGTGCACTGACATGATAGATCTGAAGAAGGCGAGGAAAAGAATCAAGGAACTGGAGGAAGAACTCAAGGCTACACGTGAAGATTATGAAGAGGAAATCAAAGTATTAGTGGAGAAGAATGACGATCTGATCAAGAAGATCAGAATATTTATGGGAGGCCCTACACCAGAAGAAGAAGAAGAAGAACCCAAGGAGATTCACCCGGAAGACTACATCATCATCGACGACACCGACTAAGATCCAGATGATAGTGATGATGACTATGTTGATGAAGCTGGAGCAGATATGTGACGCCCCCGATTTAATCGTACACTAATCATGCACGCAAACGTGTACGATCAAGATCAGGGACTCACGAGAAGATATCACAACACAACTCTAAAACATAAATAAGTCATACAAGAATCATAATACAAGCCAGGGGCCTCGAGGGCTCGAATACAAGTGCTCGATCATAGACGAGTCAGCGGAAGCAACAATATCTGAGTACAGACATAAGTTAAACAAGTTGCCATAAGATGGCTAGCACAAACTGGGATACAGATCGAAAGAGGCGCATGCCTCCTGCCTGGGATCCTCCTAAACTACTCCTGGTCGTCGTCAGCGGGCTGCACGTAGTAGTAGGCACCTCCGGGGTAGTAGTCATCGTCGACGGTGGCGTCTGGCTCCAGGGCTCCAGCATCTGGTTTCGACAACCAGAAAGAAAGGAAAAGGGGAAAAAGGGGGAAGAAAGCAACCGTGAGTACTCATCCAAAGTACTCGCAAGCAAGGAACTAAACTACATATGCATGGGTATATGAGTAAAGGGCCATATCGGTGGACTGAACTGCAGAATGCCAGAATAAAAGGGGGATAGCTAATCCTGTCGAAGACTACGCTTCTGGCAGCCTCCGTCTTGCAGCATGTAGGAGAGAGTAGATTGAAGTCCTCCAAGTAGCATCTTCAAGTAGCATCTCCAAGCAGCATCTCCAAGTAGCATCGCATAGCATAACCCTACCCGGCGATCCTCCTCTCGTCTCCCTGTGGAAAAGCGATCACCGGGTTGTCTGTGGAACTTGGAAGGGTGTGTTTTATTAAGTATCCGGTTCTAGTTGTCATAAGCTCAAGGTACAACTCCAAGTCGTCCTGTTACCGAAGATCACGGCTATTCGAATAGATTAACTTCCCTGCAGGGGTGCACCAACTTACCCAACACGCTTGATCCCATTTGGCCGGACACACTTTCCTGGGTCATGCCCGGCCGCGGAAGATCAACACGTCGCAGCCCCACCTAGGCACAACAGAGAGGCCAGCACGCCGGTCTAAACCTAAGCACACAGGGGTCTGGGCCCATCGCCCATAGCACACCTGCACGTTGCGAGGGCGGCCGAAAGCAGACCTAGCCTAGTGGCGTTCCAGTCCAATTCGGCGCGCGCCGCTCCGTCGCTCACGTCTGAAGTGCTTCGGCTGATACCGCGACGTCGGGATACCCATAACTACTCCCACGTAGATGGTTAGTGCGTATAGGCTCGTAGCCAACTCAGATCAAATACCAAGATCTCGTTAAGCATGTTAAGTATCCGCGAACGCCGAACAGGGCCAGGCCCACCTGTCTCCTAGGTGGTCTCAACCTGCCCTGCCGCTCCGCCACAAAGTAACAGTCGGGGGCCGTCGGGAACTCAGGCCCACCACTACCTAGATGGAGCCACCTGCCCCTTCAGCCCCCATCTCCAAACAGTATCACCAGTAATGTAACAGTGTAAAATATATAGTATATGCCCGTGATCACCTCCCGAAGTGATCACAGCCTAGTAGTATAGCATGGCAGACGGACAAGAGTGTAGGGTCACTGATGGAACACTAGCATCCTATACTAAGCATTTAGGATTGCGGGTAAGGTATCAATGACTGTAGCAGCAATGACAGGCTATGCATCAGAATAGGATTAACGGAAAGCAGTAACATGCTACACTACTCTAATGCAAGCAGTATAGAAGAGAATAGGCGATATCTGGTGATCAAGGGGGGGGCTTGCCTGGTTGCTCCGGCAAGAGAGAGGGGTCGTCAACTCCGTAGTCGAACTGGGCAGCAGCAGCGTCGGTCTCGTAGTCTACCGGAGAGAAGAGGGGGAAGAAATAATGAATACAGAGCAAACAAAGCATCACAAAATATAACAAGGCAATACGCGGTGTTCGGTGTGCCCTAACGCGGTAGTAGGTGATACCGGTGAAGGGGGGAAAACATCCGGGAAAGTATTCCCGGGGTTCCGTGTTTCCGGGCAGAGGAGCCGGAGGGGGAAAGTTGCGAGTTCGATAGGTTAGGGGTGTGTGGCGGACGAACGGACTGCGTATCCGGATTCGTCTCGTCGTTCTGAGCAACTTTCATGTTGAAAATATTTTAATCCGAGTTACGGATTAAAAGATATGATTTTTTTAAGGATTTTATTAATTTCTGGAATTTAATCAATTAATTATTTAATTCGAAAAATGGAACTATGACGTCAGCATGATGCCATGCTGACGTCAGCAGTCAACAGGGTTGACTAGGTCAACCCGGACATGTGGGTCCCGTTCGTCATACCCTGTTAACTAATTATCTTAGTTAAGTTTAATTAACAGTAGTTAATTAGGTTAATTAGTCATTAGGTTTAATTAATCAGGATTAATTAAATTAATTAATTATTTAATTATTTTTATTCATTATTATTTTTATTAATTATATTTATCTAAATTCCTTTTCCC
>NC_041384.1:505725769-505726434 GCF_002162155.2 Triticum dicoccoides | reverse complement strand
GCAACAGCGGCCACGGCGCCGGACCGGGAAGGCGCGGGCGAGGCCACGCAGAGGCGGCGAGGTGAGGTGCGCGGCTGGAGCAGGGCCCCGACCGTGGCTACGGTGAGCACACGAGCAGCCGGCGCGGATGAGGTCGGATGTGCAGCAGTGGAAGGCAGCGGAGTGAGGGCTCGGGGGACCATAGCGAGGCGTTGGGTCGAACACGGTCGGCACGCGGCGGTCGACAAAAACGAGGGGAGAGGAGGCCATGGCTGTGAGCGCGTGCGCGTGCGGAGAACGGCGACCGCGACGACGTGGAGAGAGGGAGAGGCCAGGGACCTCACCACGGGTCCGTAGGGCAAAGGCAGTGGGCTCGGGGAGGTCCAGCGAGGCAGATCGACGATGGGGGCGAGGTGGCGGCGACAACGATCCGGGGAACGGAACAGCTCGATCCGCGCGAGGCAGGGGGGTCCCGAGCTCCGATGCGTCTACATAGTCGAAGAAGACGGCGAAGGCGGTGCTCCCGGCGCAGTCTGAGGCGGCGGGGAGGATGTTGGGCGCGAGGACGGCGGGGTCGGGGCGCCGTTGCCCCGATCCAGAAAGGTGGGGCGGAGCGGCGAAGGAGGGGAGTGGGATGCGAGTGAGGGGATTTGCCTCGATCCAGATTGGATCGGGAGGGGGGGAAA
>NC_041384.1:505718928-505725319 GCF_002162155.2 Triticum dicoccoides | reverse complement strand
CTTTTGTTTTAGTTTAGTTTTCTGTTAGTTTGTTTCTTTATTTTATTTCTTTTCTTCTTTTCTGTTTTAATTAAATTTCGGTGTTTATGAAAAACCCAAGTTGCACCTAAAATAATTTTAATACTTATGCCGCTACCGCAATTAACTTGGCACCTAATATAAAATCATTTGTAATTGTTTATTATTTTATAATCATTTAACTAATTGTTTTTGCTACTGTTTTATTCATCTTGTAGTATTTAAACATTTTATACAAGTGTGGTTTCTTCACCATAATTACCTACGCATTATTTGGCACAACCAGAACATTTTAGTTTTATTATTTGAAAACTTTTGTCGTTTGCCTATATTTTAAATTTGAATTTGAATCGGTTTCGAACTAACTCGAGATTAGCAACTACAAACGAGGTGACGTGGCATCATTAGCAAAGGATCACTGTAGCTTAATTACCCGGGCGTCACAATTCTCCTCCACTACAAGAAATCTCGTCCCGAGATTTAAGCGGTGGAGTAAGGGGCGAAGGTGTTGGTAGCGAAAAACCTAACGAGTCTTCTCGGTCTTGGCTTCCCTTTCGAAGAGGTTGATCCCTTTCGTTGATGTCTTCATTTCACTGCTTCAAGTCACCATGATCAATTTGTCATCCTTTCTTCGGGATCTCCATCGTACTTACGAATAGGTAAGGGGCAGCTCTACAATGATAGGATGTTACAAGGGAAAATCTTCTGGGGGTTTCCCGAGTATGAACATATGAGTATCTCTCGAGTTGAACAAATGAAACACATCAAGAGCAAAGTAAGACGGTGCAATAAGAAGTTTCAAGCGGATAGGCAATCGTTCATTGCCTGAAACAGAGTGTGAATGGGGTTCAGAGCAACGGGAATAAGTATTGTGTCCGATACCAGAATTGATCACTAGGAAGGTGGCTCGCAAATTACATACGAAGTCAAGCTATAGGAATAACTTTGGCAACAGGGTGTATAGGAGAGTCAGGTTTCGATCCTGTGAAACTGTGGGTTATGGGCCCACCATGTGGTTCCTTTTTTTTATATATAATAGGAGCAGTGACATCTTGCACGGTCATGATAGCAAGGCATGTCAGGGAGTACCATGTCAGCTATGTCGGCAACAATGTTGGTACCAAGGGCGAGGGACGAAGAGAACCATTTTCCTGCTCGTTGAAACGAGGCGGACCAATAGGCAAGGTTCCCGTCCATCGGTGGTTACCGGAATGTCATCAACAATAGTAACAAGGTCTTACTGACAGAGTTGTACATCGAGGTGTTTGCGCAAGTAGTGGATTATTATTGCTTATATCATATAGATCATAGAAAAGGTTTAAACAAACCAATGGAAGGAAATATGATCATCAGATTAAACAGAACAATGGAAAGGAAAATATGTTTAAACACATATTTCGAGGGTATATACTTCCCAAGGACAAGCAGAGCAAGATATCCATGACAAGATATAAAGTAGAAAACCATTTAGGTAAGGGGGAAGGAATCTCATGATATTACTCATACAACGGTGTTAGGATAATTGATAATTAAAATATAGCATCATGCTTCAAATGTTCCTGTTGAAAATTGGAGTACCATTGACATGCTTCGAGATAGCATTGACATGGTCATCAGGTGAAGATCAGACTCTAGAAACACAAAGGATCCATCAGGAATAACTTGTAGAATAAGTCTTACAATTTCCTCAGGGAAGAATGGATAACCTTGTTAAAAAGGAAACATTAACACTAGGTCCTCCGGCCAGGTGTACTGGGCAAGACATCACCTTACCGGGTCATAAAAGAACATTGTTATTACCCTTGGAAATATATTCCAACCATCATATCTAACTGGGATTCAGATCTGATCGGTGTTAGGATACCTCAGACTCAGGGTACCTGAGAAGAAAAGGTGTAACACACATTGACTAGATGATAATGTAAGATCCTTGGAAATGAACTATGGAAGCAAGTTCCCAAACAAGAGTTCATCATTTAACCAATAAGAGGACGAGGAGGTGGCTGATGGACTCAGCGTCAATTCCTCGAGATTTCCAAAAGGATGGATTTCCGGAACTATGTGAATAAGGAGATAACATTTCTTAGATCAGATGACATAAGGAGGTATGCTCGAGGAAAACATACACAATTAAACATTTGTTGAAAGGTGCACCCAAAATATGGGTTGGGTTGCACGACCAATGTCAGAATGGTGATTCAATAATCAATAGTCTAAGAATGAACGGCCGACCATTTACTTCAAAGCAATAGGGTTGCTAGAAGTGCAGAATCCAAACAGCACCGTTCACTTGTTTGTACCCCGGTTGGAATCAACACGAGGACCATGAAAGAATGGTGATGGTGAGAAGTAGCACTACACCAAGAACGCTCAAGAGGTGGAACAAATCACAGAACATTCTTGACATAAAAGATGGTAATACTCCAAGATAAAGAAGAACAAAGGCTGGATAGCAAGGAACTCAAGGTATAACACAAAACATGAACAAGTTTGTGTTGGGGGAAGGCAAGAATGTCGTCGATGATAACACAATCATCGAGGGGCAAGGATGGTATTTCTCATCACAAATTCAATTGATATCCTAGATGAGCTCAGAATGTTGATGATCACGACACCTTTGTCGCGAGAGTTCATGAAGATGTAATCGATCGGCGACGACATCAAGTCAAAGTAATGATGAAGTGAAAGGTTATTGGAACCAAGGGTACAACACAAACTCGAAACCAAGTTTGTTGTTTAAGGTGAAAGGGTATGACGAGGAAAATCGACGTAAGCTTAGCTATCGTCGCAAATTGTGCCCCGAGAAGAAGGACCGGGTAGCACAGTTAAAATCATCACTACAATGATATAGCCAAACAGGCTAGGAATGGCATGATCAGGTACAAACTCGTACTTATAGAAGCTTACTGAAGAGTTGTTGAACCGTAGTGCGGACTCGGTTCAGTTATCGGTGTCTTTGAGTGTTCAATAACTCAGAGCCCGCGAAAAATTGGAATCAGTGGGAAGGTAGCACTTGATGAAGAACTCATAAAAAGTTATGCAGTTCCATGATAATCTCGAGATACTAGGGGGGTAATACTCGACACAAGATCAAAGTAAAGGTTGGACTGGTGTATTGATCCATAGATGACAATTGTTTTAACTTGTCCGAGAAATGAGATCAAAGAAGAACAATCATGGTCGGAACCACGGTTGCAACAGGCCAGATCCTAGATATAAGATGAACTTATACCAAAGGAATAATTTATTTAAGAGAAGCTTTAATGATAAGATCTACATCGTGTCCATGGGCATGAACACAAGTTCAAGGTCGACTCCCACTTCTCCAATGCATAACCTTTCATTCACTTCTCACGTTCGATGAAGTTGCAGTGTTGAAATTTTATCTGGTGAAGCACCAGAAGAGTATGACTCGTGAAAACTTTCGGGTTCACACGGTTTAGAGAAGGCATATGTTCAACCCATAGGGGCTTCTTAGAAACATATACCACAAGTTTCAAGAGTAATTAACACAAGCCCGAAAGCAGAGCATGGTTGGCCAAGCAGAGGATACAACTTAACAAAGGCATTATGTATCAGGGGAAGAACTCACAAGGTGATCAAATGTGTAGGACACTGTCGGATAACAATCCAACAAAGGACTTGATGGTCCACAAAGGATCTGATACGAGTATCGGTACTCAACTAGAGGAAGAAGAATGCAAGGAGATCAGATTATAGAAACAACTGACTAACTCAATTATCAAATGCAAAGGAATTATGATTTCCAAATCAAGGGATCAGAAGCAATGCTCTAATTAGGGATGGATAAGCTGAATAGCCTTAGGGTAAAATCAACGACAATTGGATTGGTCGAGAACCAATTCCAGTTAAAAGAATGGAAGCTCAGCCGGAAAGGTAATTTATAAGGATCAATGATGATTGCGTGTATTCGCAACATATTGAGTCAACAGACTCAAAATGATAATGACAAGGAATGTCAATAAGATTTATATACTTATGGGATTAATCATAATGAAAGCAAACAAGAAATTCCAGAGCAATAGGTTGCTGAGGATTTTCGGAATATCGGGTGGTATTTCGAAGACTTTTGTGTAACACATGAACAACTAGGGGATGAGCGGATACTCGATAAGTGCGAGAATTAACCGTAGGGGTATTCAAATGACAAAGAACAGCAAGGCAGTAAGCTCAAGGGATTACCGAAACAACGACGAGTTTTTCAGGGTATCTTGTAATAACAAGACCACTGGGGATGAATGTAAGAATAACAAATGCAAGTAGTTATCCATAATGGTTTGCGGTGGAAGGTGAATTGCAAACGCGATGTACACAAGTTCTCGGGTTAACAGCGGAGAGTATCTTCAGGGTCTTCTGGTGCAGCAGACGATCATTAGTAATAAGGGGCTCTCCGGGTGAAAGTGATAATGAGATCCTAATGTTAGATTTAGTAAACTTCATTTAACCAGAATAGAGGAGAGATCAGAGTCCCAGAGTAAAGGTCGAGGAGTAAAAGATCCTACTACCACCCAATGGCGACGTGTGCCCGTAAGACACACAGCCATGTTAGTAAAAGTTTTTGCAACGTCTAGACTCGACTTCGGCCAAGGAGTGTGGAAGGGGAATTCCTACAGGCAGTCGGCTCTGATACCAACTTGTGACGCCCCCGATTTAATCGTACACTAATCATGCACGCAAACGTGTACGATCAAGATCAGGGACTCACGGGAAGATATCACAACACAACTCTAAAACATAAATAAGTCATACAAGCATCATAATACAAGCCAGGGGCCTCGAGGGCTCGAATACAAGTGCTCGATCATAGACGAGTCAGCGGAAGCAACAATATCTGAGTACAGACATAAGTTAAACAAGTTGCCATAAGATGGCTAGCACAAACTGGGATACAGATCGAAAGAGGCGCAGGCCTCCTGCCTGGGATCCTCCTAAACTACTCCTGGTCGTCGTCAGCGGGCTGCACGTAGTAGTAGGCACCTCCGGGGTAGTAGTCGTCGTCGACGGTGGCGTCTGGCTCCAGGGCTCCAGCATCTGGTTGCGACAACCAGAAAGAAAGGAAAAGGGGAAAAAGGGGGAAGAAAGCAACCGTGAGTACTCATCCAAAGTACTCGCAAGCAAGGAACTAAACTACATATGCATGGGTATATGAGTAAAGGGCCATATCGGTGGACTGAACTGCAGAATGCCAGAATAAAAGGGGGATAGCTAATCCTGTCGAAGACTACGCTTCTGGCAGCCTCCGTCTTGCAGCATGTAGGAGAGAGTAGATTGAAGTCCTCCAAGTAGCATCTTCAAGTAGCATCTCCAAGCAGCATCTCCAAGTAGCATCGCATAGCATAACCCTACCCGGCGATCCTCCTCTCGTCGCCCTATGGAAAAGCGATCACCGGGTTGTCTGTGGAACTTGCAAGGGTGTGTTTTATTAAGTATCCGGTTCTAGTTGTCATAAGCTCAAGGTACAACTCCAAGTCGTCCTGTTACCGAAGATCACGGCTATTCGAATAGATTAACTTCCCTGCAGGGGTGCACCAACTTACCCAACACGCTTGATCCCATTTGGCCGGACACACTTTCCTGGGTCATGCCCGGCCGCGGAAGATCAACACGTCGTAGCCCCACCTAGGCACAACAGAGAGGCCAGCACGCCGGTCTAAACCTAAGCGCACAGGGGTCTGGGCCCATCGCCCATAGCACACCTGCACGTTGCGAGGGCGGCCAAAAGCAGACCTAGCCTAGTGGCGTTCCAGTCCAATTCGGCGCGCGCCGCTCCGTCGCTGACGTCTGAAGTGCTTCGGCTGATACCGCGACGTCGGGATACCCATAACTACTCCCACGTAGATGGTTAGTGCGTAAGGCTCGTAGCCAACTCAGATCAAATACCAAGATCTCGTTAAGCGTGTTAAGTATCCGCGAACGCCGAACAGGGCCAGGCCCACCTGTCTCCTAGGTGGTCTCAACCTGCCCTGCCGCTCCGCCACAAAGTAACAGTCGGGGGCCGTCGGGAACTCAGGCCCACCACTACCTGGATGGAGCCACCTGCCCCTTCAGCCCCCATCTCCAAACAGTATCACCAGTAATGTAACAGTGTAAAATATATAGTATATGCCCGTGATCACCTCCCGAAGTGATCACAGCCCAGTAGTATAGCATGGCAGATGGACAAGAGTGTAGGGTCACTAATGGAACACTAGCATCCTATACTAAGCATTTAGGATTGCGGGTAAGGTATCAATGACTGTAGCAGCAATGACAGGCTATGCATCAGAATAGGATTAACGGAAAGCAGTAACATGCTACACTACTCTAATGCAAGCAGTATAGAAGAGAATAGGCGATATCTGGTGATCAAGGG
>NC_041384.1:505717422-505718048 GCF_002162155.2 Triticum dicoccoides | reverse complement strand
TGGCCGGCGGGCGCAACAGCGGCCACGGCGCCGGACCGGGAAGGCGCGGGCGAGGCCACGCAGAGGTGGCGAGGTGAGGTGCGCGGCTGGAGCAGGGCCCCGACCGTGGCTACGGCGAGCACACGAGCAGCCGGCGCGGATGAGGTCGGATGTGCAGCAGTGGAAGGCAGCAGAGTGAGGGCTCGGGGGACCATAGCGAGGCGTTGGGTCGAACACGGTCGGCACGCGGCGGACGACGAAAACGAGGGGAGAGGAGGCCATGGCTGTGAGCGCGTGCGCGTGCGGAGAACGGCGACCGCGACGACGGGGAGAGAGGGAGAGGCCAGGGACCTCACCACGGGTCCGTAGGGCAAAGGCAGTGGGCTCGGGGAGGTCCAGCGAGGCAGATCGACGATGGGGGCGAGGTGGCGGCGACAACGATCCGGGGAACGGAACAGCTCGATCCGCGCGAGGCAGGGGGGTCCCGAGCTCCGATGCGTCTACGTAGTCGAAGAAGATGGCGAAGGCGGTGCTCCCGGCGCAGTCTGAGGCGGCGGGGAGGATGTTGGGCGCGAGGACGGCGGGGTCGGGGCGCCGTTGCCCCGATCCAGAAAGGTGGGGCGGAGCGGCGAACGAGGGGAGTGGGA